>NC_054539.1:53091065-53391065 GCF_017654505.1 Polyodon spathula
ATACTGTATTTTGACAATGGCTTTGAAGGAAACTGTCAGCGACAGAGAATACACGTTTCAATTGCTGCGTTCTGTTACCCAGAGTTTGCTGCTCTTGGCTTCTGTCTTTCTGACGTCACACGCAGCTTTTAGAGAAACGTCTTCTCCAAACCTTGCAGCATAGCACACGTTTTCAACGTGCTATATTTACATTTGTCTGGATTATCAACAGTCAGCTTAATGCAGTTAACATTAACTTTATTGTAAAATTATACATCACTTATCACGGATGTAGTACATTGTTTAAATAATTGATTTATTTAATATAGCGTTGACAAGGCTGTTAACGCTTCATTATATAATGACAAAATGTTGTTCGCCTCCACTGACAAGGTGCAGCAGTAGTTTTAGTGGTTATTTGCATTACGATGAACAGGTCATTCGTGATCTCTGCATTGTCCCTTTAGTTCACAGACGCAGTCAGACTTCTGAAGTAACATTTCAAAGCTGTGCAGGGTTATGCAGAATATGCACAGATTGCTGTGGCTGTTGAGTGACGCCTGCAGTGCATCTCCGCGATTCTGTGCAGAACTGAGGAAATCGTTGTGCTATAAGAACACGACCAATGTCTCGATTAAAACAAGCACAGACCCGCGACTGCAGCAGGATAGCCTCCTTATCAATATAGTTTTGTTTAAACAAGTTTATAGCACTATTCCAATTTTCTTAGGTAAGTGAAGAAATCTTTTTTTTTTTTTTACAAACTCCACATGTGTAATAATCATTAGAAGCTTACTTGTGCAGTTTCATGACATGTAGCTATAAATCCAATAACACATTTTAGTATTAAAATACATCCATTTTTGCTATACAGATTTAATTTATCGGTTGAAAAAATAAACAACTAATCTCTGCTCTTAAATGACAACCTGTGGTATAATTTTTTTTTAGCAATAAGACAGATCATTTCCCAGTTCTAGTTACCATCAGCTAAACAAAGTATTTGTTTATCTATTTAATTTTATACATTAAAATGTTTTAACAAACTACAGCACCACGTCATTTTGAGCAAATAGATTAAATACTGTTTTAGTATAACATTGAGTATACAACTTTTTTTTTTAATTCTGATTGTCTTTATATAAAAAAGAAACGTACTAAGTTAGTAAGATAGTAAAATACCAAATGTTTAAAGCATTCCATGAAAGGAAGTGTGATTTGTTGGTTTTATTTTTGTGAATTACCGTAAGTTATGTGATTTACATTAGTCTTTCTTAATTTAAGCCTTTATTTTATAACTGCATTATGTACTTTATATTGTGATATTAAGGTTATCACTGTGTTTTTTTAAATGATTATCATACCGTGCAAATTTTATAACATCCCATACGTAGTAGATCGTACTTGATTATTTACTTTTTTATTCTGATTTGAAGCCTGTCCTTCAAATTTTACTTTTTAGAGCATGCCCTTTTGGGCAGAGGGGTGGACTTTCTACAGTTGAAAACTTATCATACAGAAAACAATTCAAGTGAAGCAATAAGCGCAATAATTAAGCTAAAAAGGAAGTGAAAAGTTGTTTTTTTTTTGGTGAACTCCAATAAACTATGTTATCTTTCCCCAGTCAAATCGTAGAGATCCTAAATAAGTATGTTAATTTACCATAATGAACAGTAATTAAAAGAAAGTAGAACATAAGTGCAACCAGATTTAGTAAATGAAAGACAAGTCATTATTCAAATTCTTTGTCGTATTATGTATTTAAAGTAAGGCAAGTTTATTTTTTCCGTTAAGTGCTCCCTGACTATCATGTTCTGCCGCCCAGCTGTACGGAATTCCTGGGGAGAGCCTTGCTACCTGTTCTTATTGTTATTTACCGCCCAAATCCAAATCTTTTCTGTCAGAATTTGTTGATTTCGTGTCTTATCTGCTGAACACGATATGATTATTTTACTCTGAGATTAATATACATGCTGCCATTTGATCTGATTCAAAGACTAGAATTAAGGCTTTTAGATTGTCTTCATTTATATTCAGGATTTACCAGACCTGCTCACAAAATGATTTAGTAATCACTTGGGGCTTTACTGCTCAAAATTCATCCACAGTAGATCTTGCTGTTTTTGATCATTTGTGCATTCCTTTTGAAGCTACATTGCCTTTACTCCCAGAATAAATTCTTAAACCACAATAAGTTTTTCTGAAGTAGTGAGACGATCACCACGTGCTGCTTCCAACTCTGTCTACTGATGAGTTAGTTGATCGATATAACTGCTTTTTAACAAGTATGTTCGATATTATGGCCACAGTTAAACATTGCACCATGGGTTCACAGTGTCCTTACAGAATTAATAGTGAGTGTTGCAAATTGGAACTTGGATGGAGGGATAACATTGCACATTCACTATATTTGGAAACATCTGTTGAGGTACAACGAAGCTCTGAGAACAGCGAGGCATTGCTATTTCTCAAATCTTATTGCTGTTGAAAAAATACTTTTGATAGATTAGTAAGTCTAACATCTGCTGAATTTTCAATGCATACCAAAAAAATTTGAATGTGTGAATTTTTCTTCAGTTATACCTACTACTGCTGTTAAGTGGCACTAGAGTAGCGCATAAACCCTATTCAATGCCAGCATCAGCGTGAAGCAATTTATTAAACATGCAAATAAGCAAAATAATGAAATGGCTGTGGATAAATTAAACGCTGTGATTGGCTGGTCAAGGTCACAAGACCTTGCATTAAGAATTGTCTTATGCAAAGCTAGGGGCGAATCGGCTCTGAAGGGCAATCACTTTCCATGGATTTATCTTCTTTAAAATGTCTCTTTGGCCACAGCAATAGTTGCTGATAAGCCCCGGGCTGCAGAATCTAAAATCAGGGTGGAGATTAGATGCATTGGATTTGAACAAGAATATGGTATAAAAGGTTCAATACATTACAGTAATTGCAAACATCAGTGTTTATTGTAATGTAGTGAGCAGTTTTGTGCATGTTGACTGATGTGACATTCTGCATACTTTTTTTTTTAGCACAACAGTACATATGGTTTTCCTGTAGTTTTATAAATCAAATTGATATAATTTCTGATTTAAATATAAATGGAGCTGTAGAATGTGTCCTTGACCCACACTCGCTGCTTATTGTTTATACGCAGTCTGTTTTAAAATATGTAAATTCCATTTCTGTTTGAATTGTTAGAAAAAATAACTTGTACACTGACAGAAGAATTGAATTTTTTTTAATTGTTATTTTAGAAACACTTTGGAAAAACATGCTTTAAAATAACTTACGCATTGGAGCTGCACAAACTGATAACACTGTGTAACAAAAAAAAAATATATTTTTTGTTCCTGGGTAGTAAGTGTTATTTCCTAATTGCTTATGCCTCAAAAGTATAGAAAATGGCTATTATTCCCCACAAACTTTGCTTTTGTGACCAGGACAGTGATATTTCAAAATATCACTATTTCCAAAGGGAAAACGGGCAAATGTGTGTCTTTTCGTTCACATAAAGTCAGAAAAAAACAACATATGAATCCAAAAGATTTAGAAGTGAGAAGTTTTTCAAGATTTACAATTATACTGTATTTACAGTATAATTGTAAATCTTGAAAAACTACTCACTTCTAAATCTTTTGTAGTCATCTTTGTATTACTTTAGTATAAATACATGTTAATTTGGATTCATATGTTGTTTTTTTCTGACTATGTGAATGAAAAGACACACATTTGCCCGTTTTCCCATTGGAAATAGTGATATTTTGAAATATCACTGTCCTGGTCACAAAAGCAAAGTTTGTGGGGAATAATAGCCATTTTCTATACTTTTGAGGCATAAGCAATTAGGAAATAACACTTACTACCCAGGAACAAAAATTGTGTTACATAGTGTTATCAGTCTTGAGCTCTCCACAGAAGTCAGGTGCTAAAAATCAGTTGATGGTCATTGGTGTTGATTGGGATTGGGCTAATTTACCATTCCAAGTAAAGAAACAGCTGCTGATCTCCACCCAATCTAAAGCCCAACATATACATGGAAACGTGTTTCTTCAAAAATGATTGAGAAACTTTTTCAAGCAGCACATGATCATTCTTGCTGCACACTCCAAAAATTGAGTTATAATTGCTCTACAACTTTGTAAAAGATAGAGAAAGCACAGGATCAGAGTCGTGTGGACAAGGAAGTGAACTTTAAATCATGGGGAGAGAGGAGCATACCATCTTTTTAAATGAGCTACGCTTAAGTTATCGTAATTATGTTAATAGGGATCCAGATACTTTTGAGGAGCTGCTGAGGCATGTAGGAACACGAATGACATTACAGTGTGTCAGCGTTCATATCAATAAAACTATTGATTGTAGCAGGATTCCAAACCATATCATCTTCTCTAGAAGTTGCCATCTTGCATAGTCACATGATTGATGGCTTATGCTCACAAAGCATCTCCTGATTTGCTAAAGGCAAAATGTTTTCTTGTAAGTGTCTTGCAAAGTAGAACCCTGGTCTGTGAACATGTTTCCTTGTTGCTGGAAACATCCAGCGTACATGAGGAAATATTTTGTCTGGAATCATGTTTCGTTGTGTATGCTGTGCTTAAGAAAAGCGGCAATCCACACAAATCCAAGCAGCTGTTCTTGGAATGGATAATTGGCTCAGTCAGCACCTGGTTTTCTCAATCCAAATAATGGTTCATGCAGCACTATTGCAAGTTAAAGCTGAAAGTTGAATTTACATTGGAAAGACAAATAAAATGCTTCAAAGAGTAGACTAAGCCTCTGCTCCATTGGCCCTCTCTGCCCTGCTGAATCTGACTGGAAAAGACCAAACGAGAATAGCGTTTAAAGACTGTCAGCAGTGCTACTGTAGCTTGTATGAGATCTATGATGTTCGTGGTTGTGGCCTCTTTTCAGAATTCCCTTGGGTAGGTCAGCTCCAAGGGTGATGTTGGCCCCCATGTTGAAGCTCTTGTGTTTGTATTTGAGTGAGAGGATGATGCAGTTGAGGAAAATATATGAAAATATATGGAGCATTTGCAAAATTATTACCAAAAGATCCGACTAGGTTTCAAAAATCAACATGATTCTGATATATTATTTTAATATCTGTACACATTTATTGAGAATGTTAATGCCTTCCATCCAAACCGTAGCATTGAGCCTGTAATAAATGAATCCCAGAATGTTTTCAGGTAATCATGATAGTAATAATGTTGACCAAGAGGAGGCTGTGTGTTTTCATTTTATTTTTTTACATTTTTTTTTTTTTGGGGGGGGGGGTGGGGGGGGGGGGGGGGGGGGGGGGGTTTCATGCCTGACACTCACTGTGACAGATGGCTTTAATCCTTCTAGGCAGCATTGTTGTGCAGCTAGCTAAAGAAACAATTTAATCTGAACAACACTAATATAGAGTTTAAACAGCCTGCCCGCTCCTCCCCACAGTCCCGTGTCTGAGGTTCATTATAGCTGTCTGGGAGTGAATGACGGGCTTCAGTCCTTATCAGCAGAATAGTGGAGGTGTTTGCTGTGAAGGCAAAGCAGCAGATTAATCATCCCCACGATTTATTATTCTTGGAGGATGGTTGTTTTTGATGAGCTGTTATCTATTTCAGTGTAAACTCTGAGGTGAATCCAGTGAGATGGAATATCTTCTTACCAGGGCTGCTTTGTTTATTATAGGGCGAGGAAGTAATGCCCTGCATTGTAATTAAATCAGTAGGGCAGGGGCAGTTTAACCAGGCCACAGTATGACAAGGCTTTAGTAAATAAAGTATTTTAAATGAACGATTGGTATTGGTTTAGCAACTGAGAATTTGGTATAATGTCTTCAACAACTTCAGCTCCAGGACGTATGCAGGTATGTGTCGTACCTGCGTATGTTAAGGTTTGCCTTCTGTTCATGTATGGGGGAAAAAAACAAAAGAAAAAAAACTTGTTTGGAGTCACTGATTTTTATATATTTATTATATATATATATATATATATATATATATATATATATATATATATATATATATATATATATATATATATATATATATATATATATATATATAAGTAAAACCTTACTGGAACTCGCACACGTTCGTTGCCCCCTTTAAGATAGGACCCAGGTCACTGAAATGGAGTTTTACCTTCAATATGCACACTTTTTAATAACACAGTGTCTAAAAATAAGCAAATACAAACATGTTTGTTTGGATTTTTGGAGCTCTGACTATGATAACTGAAACTTTTTCATTAAACACATGTGCATCTCTCTCTCTCTCTCTCTCTCTCTCTCTCTCTCTCTCTCTATATATATATATATATATATATATATATATATATATATATATATATATATATATATATATATATATATATTAATCATAGATGGCTAAAAAAAAAAAAAAAAAAAAACACTGCACCATTGAACCTCAATATGAAATGAATGGGGGGGGGGGGGCTGAGCTTCTAAGCTTTCCAACAATACCGCCCCTTTCAGTCTAGCTGCTACACTGACGGGGGCAATAGGCTCAAAATGAAACCTAAGCTGTGAACTTTGTCACGTAATGAGAGGCTTAACTTCAGGCAGTTGTAGTTCCGGCTAGGAGTACCACATACACACACTGAATAAGTCTTTGGAAAGCCCTGAGTCGTCTGTACTTTTAAACAAGCCGGTAGGTGGCTTTTACGGTGCCTGAGTAATATGTGCGTAAGCTTCAGTTTTAAGAGTTAAAGCGAAAGTCACCGCTTGCAAAACTACTACCCAGGAACAAAAACTGTGTTACATAGTGTAATCCGCCCCAGCATTTATCACATCCATATTTTACAAAAGGATTGCTTTCAACCTCTGTTTAGAATTAGTTCTCATTTATCAGAACTGGTGCAATTTTCCCTTGAAGAATGGGCAAAAATGTCACCATCCTACTGTGCAAAGCTAGTAGAGACCTATCCAAACTGACTTAAGGGGCTCAATACTTATGCAACCAGTACATTTCATTTTGTACATTTTCTTTGCAAGTTTTGCTGACATTTAACCTCCTCCTCATATAATAGTGTTCAGTTTAACCACTACAGCTTTGAATAAAACAAAAGTTTGTTTGAAAAACTGTGAACCCCTTATTTGAATTCAACAAAATGTGACATTAATGGTAGGGGGGGTGAATACTTCTATGAGACCCCCTTTGCATATTATGTTTGTTTATTCAACATCCCCCCCCCCCCCCCCCCCCCCCCCCCCCCCCCAGAATCCATGACTGCAAGGAATAGTCTTTATAATAATTCAAACAGTACACCTATCCTTAAATATCCTTACACACGTTGAAAAATATAATGGTAGTAGTCTCTGTGTATAGGAACACCTTCTAAGAGAACACTTTGCCTAAGGGAACACCTTTGTGGTGAAACAGATTTATCCCCCATTGTAAATGCTCCGCTTAAAGGAACACCTTCTTGACACCGAAAGAAATTTGTTCACAACGGATACAGTTCTGTTTTGTAAAAAAAGCGACCTGTCTTCAGAGACACTGATAGGCTTATTAAACCTTTCCAGAACTGTCATTATATAATTGTTTTCCATTTTGATTTGCACAAGTGCACCTAATCGATACAAAATGGCATGTGAACAAATGGCAAAATGCACCGCTGTTTCTTTTGCTATAGAAAGTTGGAAATTGTTTGAGCTCTTGAAAAAAAAAAAAAAACCTGAATTAGACGCAAGTCATCAAGCAATTTGGTGTTTCCAGTTTTTCGCGAGTTGCTTCACCATTCTGTTAAACAATGTGCATGTCTTGTAAATATTGCTGCTGCATTTTGTAACGTGTGTAGTGGTGCTGTGTTAATTTAGTTTGACAGTTAGTTTATAAACATTAAGTTAACCCTAAGTAATGCCCATTATTTTTCCTCTGCCATTGTGATAGCCCAAAATACACACGCCAGCTAATTTCATAGTACATAGCGATCTAAGCTTTTTGAACATGTTTGGCTTTTGATATTTATTTTCAATCCATTCCAGTCCATTGAAAAAAGAAACATAGTGTGTTTTTATATTTTTTATTTATCCTTGAAGATGTTTTACATAGTATCTTATTACACAAATCAGGAAGTGTAATGTTGCTTATATTTTGTACCTCTTATTATAAGACTGAACAAGTTACAATAACAATGCCTTAGAAGAGCATCTATATGTGAAAATCTATATGCTATGCTTTCTATGCTAGTTACCTCAACCTAAGGTGCTTATTTGTGATCATAGGAAGCGGAGGTGTACTCAAATATGGTATTCAAATGTCTTGATAATTCAAGCCCACTATGATTATCACAAGTGTTGCAAAATATACACTAAACTGGACATATAACAGAGCACCTATAGAGGTGTAATTAGTATTACCTTGTTCCGATTTTGACATGGTATTGCTCAAAGTACTTAGGACTGTGTTATGCAATAAACACATTCACAGGCCTTGGTTGGGCCGGAACATAATTTTTCAACAGCAAGTCAGTTTAAATTATTGTTATTATTATTTTTTTTTATTTTTTTAAAGCTTCCATTTTAAAAGTGGGACATTATTTAAAAAAAAACCTTGTAAATAAAAGTGTAGGTATTTTCATCCCTAATAATAAAGATACAGGTTTGTTGGATGCTGCATTTCTTGAAAAACCTTACTGCAGGATACAATTAGGGTTTACAAAATGAACAGCACCGGTTGAGTACAACACCACAATATGCACAATAATAACAGGCAAGGCTCAGAGGTTCAGAAAAGAGGTACGGTCTGTTTTATGTTGGTTTGTCCTTTTGTAAGGCTGAGATTTGTATAGTTGCAGGAGCCCGCCCACTCCACTCTGAGAGATATCCATCCTTGAAGATTAGGTTCTGAGCAGGGAATGGAACCCCAGCATCAGAGGATGAAGGGCACTGATTCAGTAAACTGGCTGCACTGCAATCACAGCCAGTATCCAGAGATGTAACACATTCCTGAAAAAATTAGAACACACTAATTAGCATGGTTACCAGATTTTTCATGATTCTGTGCTTTTAACTGTATAAACTTATCTATAAACACAATATTTCATTATATGATGTGTACTTATGTAAGCTGATAACACCGTGTAACAATTTTTTTTTTTTTTTTGGTTCCTGGGTAGTAAGTGTTATTTCCTAATTGCTTATGCCTCAAAAGTATAGAAAATGACTATTATTCCCCACAAACTTTGCTTTTGTGACCAGGACAGTGATATTTCAAAATATCACTATTTCCAATGGGAAAACGGACGAATCCAAATTAACATGTATTTATACTAAAGTAATACAAAAATGGCTACAAAAGATTGAAGTGAGTAGTTTTTCGAGATTTACTGTATTTATTTTTGTAGTCATAATTTGGATTCATATGTTGTTTTTTTCTGACTTTATGTGAACGAAAAAACACAAATTTGCCCGTTTTCCCATTGGAAATAGTGATATTTTGAAATATCACTGTCCTGGTCACAAAAGCAAAGTTTGTGGGAAATAATAGCCATTTTCTATACTTTTGAGGCATAAGCAATTAGGAAATAACACTTACTACCCAGGAACAAAAATTGTGTTACATAGTGTAATTAGTTAAGTGATCAATGAACCAGCAGCTTTGAAGCCATCGATACTATATTCCTGTGCTATTTGAGCATGCAGAAGTCCCATTAAGAGGAGCATCAGGGCTTATTCTCCACGTAAGAAATGAAATGTCACCAAACAGTGCTGTAGGCCATTCATTATCTGGCTCATTCACTTAAACACTGATTGCTTAAAGGTTAATTGTTTTATGGTGGAGGATTTCACATGCAGCTTCTGTATTCTGATTTATCCCATGTGTATAGGCTGGGTTTCCATTGTAGATAAGTTATAAATTAGTGGTTGACTGGTGTGTATCACTTCTGGGACAACTAAAGTGTAGAATAAAGTCCAACAGACAACCCAAACACAAGCAGATGGTCAGTTCATTTGGTCGGTTTCCAGCTCGGTGACATCAAACTGCATTTCTATTTTTAGGATCTGTATGCTTCTCCCGTGACAATTCAAAGCCCATACTACTTGTGGTTCCCAACAGACCAGTCAATGCATAGTTCATAGTTCTTACCTTTTCTTGGTGCAGTGAACTTATCACCACTTACCAGGATCTCACTGAAAATGAGACGTTCGTGTGAGGAATTTGTTAAACGTGAAATATGAGAGGAGGAGATGGCTAGTTTTATTTATTGGGCTGCTGGTTTGAGTCCACCCAATGTTGGTAATTAATATTCCTTGATGTTACACTTGGTGCTTCATGTTCACCATCCCTGCATAGAACCACAATATTCAATACTATCATGATACGCTAAATGGATGCCAATACTATCATGATATGCTAAATGGATGCCAAACGTGTTCATGCAAGAAAAAGACCAATTCACAATTTAGTTACCAGGGTGTGTTAAAATAGAGTTAGTCTGCCGATTTTTGTTCTGTTTGTTATGAAGGTATCATTGGCATTGCGCTGGAGAAAATGTCAATATCTAGGAAAACATTCACCAGTCAGATACAATTCCGTGTGTATATGTATATATGTGTGTGATATATATAAGATTTGTATTGCACTCAGGTAATTGAGTACATTTACAATGCTTAATCAAGAATATCATAAGTAAAGGCAAGTGTTCATCAATTATGAATTTCTTTCTATAATACCAATATTCTTAAATCAATAAACATATGAGCGGTAGGATAATTGTTTGAATATGACTGAGGGGGCTATAAAAACAAACTTCGTACATTCTAATTTAATAGGATATTACAAAACTGTAATTCTGTAGCAATCTTCTGTTTTAATTAGAATCCGCAGCACAAACTTACCCATTACATTTGTTTTTATTTATTCCAGTACCTATTACTCAATTAACTAGATTGCTTCAATTATTTTCACTCTGTCTGATTGTCAAATTGTTTCTTTCTATAATAATAACAATGTTTTTAAATCAATAAACAAATAACATGAATGTACTATGTAAGTAGGATAACTGTCTGAATATGATGGGGGGGGGGGGTATAAATACATACTCGGCTCATTCTAATTTAATAGGATATTACGGAAATTCTTTAGCAATCTTCTGTCTTAATTAGAATCCGCAGCACAAACTTACCCATTTGTTTTTTTTTATTTATTCAGCACCTATTACTCAATTGACTAGATCGCTTCAATTATTTTCACTCATTGTTTCCATCAAATATTACACTGACCCCTTTTCTCTATTGTACAGCAGCATACCATGTCGTGCTTTATAACTCTGTCTTTCTGCAATTATACATTTATTACATTCCCACATATGGAGTCTGTTAATCTCTAAAATGCTTTAGTTGAACTAGGGATACCTATTTATCTCCTTACAGAGTCAATGCAGGGTTAGAATGAAGTTATCGTCTGTTCAGTTTACCACCATCAGGCACCGACTTGCTGTAGAATTTGCCTGTATTCCTGTTCAGACAGCCCAGTCTCACTCAGTATATTGGAAATCTCTTCCCCAGTGCTAGTAGGCCAAATCTGTTAATTACTGGTTCAACATTCATCAACTTTTACTCTTTTATACAGTTGTTAGAGCTTATCTTTATGTCCTTCTGTATTTAAATTTCTTACAATTTTTAGTCAAATTACTGGGGTGTTCATTAAGAATATTGCTAAGAGTTATAGGTTAAGCTGTTAGCTATAGCTCTCTTCTCTCCTGACTGAAATTATTATTTTTCAATATCTGGCCTAATACATAATTCCTTTACACTTATGCATTCTTTTGAATTTATATATATATATTGTTTGTGGTATGACATTTTGTTTGCCATAATTATTTACATACCACAGTTCTCGTCCGGTTCCTCAATTATTACAAACATAGCTTTGCCTCATTCCTTTGTTTAGAGGTACAATTTTATAAAAAAAATATATAACAAACATCAGAAAAAATGCTTTTCTTTCCCTGTGTGGACTGAACTGTACCACGCCCACTACAGCATGAACACACAGTGCACCAATGAAGCGCAAGATCGACCACAGAGAATAAAACCCGCCCCAGTGACAATCTTTCTGTTGCACGACTTAGAAAAAACTACTTGGAGGCAATTGCCAAACCCCTTCCTTTTTATGTCTGCCTTACTGTGGCACCACAGCAGTCGGATACATGAGGGACTGCTGTATATGATAAATTAGTCAAATGAATACATTAAATATGTGTTTGGGGAAATATGTCGTGACCAGTTATACGTCTAGCATATTATTCAACATTTAACCACTTCTTTTAGAGTAAAATAAAAGTATTGGGTTTCTGTATAATCAGTAGCACCACTTCTGTCATTCACTCTGTTCCCTTACATTTTAACTGTACAACAAATGTAATTGTTTAACTGCCACACAGTGTTCATAGCTGGCCTTATGAATGACAAGCCATTCCAGCAAAGTTACCTTTGACACTGCAGTGTGGCACAGGGGATGCTTTGTTTTCACTTCCTTTGCTTATTGTAATTAGACACTTTCCTGTGCAGTTGGTTCTCAAATACTTCACCACTGTTAACCGCCAGACTCGTAGATGGTACTCATTAATGCACAGCAGGCAGCATCAGTTCTGTTGCTTTAAGTTGTTCACATTTTTTTTTTTTTTTGGTTTGTTTTTTTTAGTAACTTTGTTTGTTTCTTCAGAAAAAAAGTAATATGATGTCCTTATTACTTAATAAAAAAAAAGTAGTCTGTTATATTACTTGGTTTTTATATTTCTTTTTCTTGTTCTGTGAAACAGTTCTGAACACAAGGAACACAGAGATTTTTGGAACGCAGGAAACAGCCACTTGATAGTGTTCACAGACCTGTTTATTTTGGCACTGGAAGAATACTTCACACAAATTACAATTGATGTTCACTGACTAACGTTCAACACAAAACAACTGCCGTTCACAAAGACAAGATCACAAATTACCTAAAAAGCACAGGAAAGACACAACATTAAAGAAGCCCCAGCCACGCCTACTCCTAACAGGATGAATTATTTAATAAACAGGTACACCTGGAATGATTTTATACAGAAAGAAACTATTTAACATTCGTTCCATTCATGCTTTTTATTATAAACATTCATGTTTTACATTAAACCATGTTTCTTCTCCTTTTACACATCTTTGTGTAACCTTCATGAATACCATCTTTGTTTACAAACAGACAATTGATAAACTATTCAATTATCCTATGTTTAATGGTTATTATCATTGTCATTATTATTATTCTCTAGTCCCTAACTCTTACCAGTAAAAACTGAACATTAGCATTACCCCTTCTCTTGGAAGATTAGCGAACATATGGCTATAACAAAACACCTGTCCCCCATGTAAAGCTACGGCAACTTCATTTGGTAATCAAAATAAAGCAATATTCCGTTGCATATCAAGTACACCGCAGCTCTATCGCCAGAATAACAATAATAAACACAGTAACTGGGATTGAAATATTAGCGACTGCCCCTCACAGACTGTTATTTACTTTAATTTTATGTCTGGTAATTAATTGAACTGTGTCCAAAGATGTTTTTAAAATATTTGTAGTATAAATGCATTGTACTGTATAGTTCCCATTTAAATCATTTTGTAGTATGAAGAAAAAGTCATACAAACATTATAATTCAGTAAAACCATGAATAGCAAATCAGTAACAAAACGAAAAAAAAACTAGAAACACTAACTATATGGTGATAAAACAATGAACTGCAGTAGTATTACTCCCATTATAAATATAACTTATTATATTACCTCAGTTATACAAAAGTAATATTACAGTAGTGGGCTACACCAACTCTGCTTTCTTTGTTTTTGGAGCCTGGAAACAATTCATTTCAGCTCCCTAATAATTAAGAGTTTTAAAGAAAGAGCGTGTCAGTCTGTTTCCTAATTAATCACTGGGAGTTGGCAGTTTCAGACCGTATGATGTGTTCATGGGAATGAACTTGGGTAGAATTGTTTTCTTCACCCTAAGTTGTTTTATATTGGTGGGAAAATATGTAAGTTTGTAATTGGGGACCCTGACAGCTTTTACACGCATAATGCTTCTTCTGGAGAGGCTTTGCGCACTGCGTCGCATAGGGCTGCTGTCCTTGCTGTGCTCCAGGTAAAGGCACCTGTTTGGGCAGCCTCGCTCCCGATATCCGATTTGTCTTAAAGAACTCTTTTTGAATTGCAAACTCTTATTAATTATAGCACCCGCTAATCAATCCCTTCCAAAAATGGTAGTGGTTCAGAGAGGAGTATTTTTTTCATGTCATTAAGTTCACAGTGCTAGTTTTAATGCCGACTTCCTCTAGAAAATTAGATGTCTTTTGAAAAAATGACATGGGCTGCTCCCATGAATCATGTTTTTTATTTTCTCTTCTCTCTTTTTAAACCCCCAGGTCCAGCAAGACCATGAATCTCTGCTCCAAGTGCTTTTCTGGTAAGTCACTCCTCTCTCCTATTTGAACCAATAAATTCGAGCCCAGCAAAGCAAATATTTCCTCATTGTTTATCAAAGGTCTTGTAGCTAAGACGAACATTAGATTTCCCCATGCTTTATTGCCTTTTATTACCATCCTCCTCCCATTATCTTAGTGCAATTGAAAGTTTCCGTTTTTAATAGTATTTTACGTGACATTAACAGGAACAGCAGTGTTTTCATCAGGTACATGTGGAAAGAATATCTATTGTTATATTTGAGAATAGGGGTTTTGCCAACGTTGTTGCTTTTCATGGTGAATAATTGTCGAATAAATAACCTTACCCTGCACACATCTACACTGTCCTATTTTTGAGATGCATATCTTCAACAGTGGTTAAATGTTTAAACATGTTCCAAGTTTTAAACATTTAGAATCATTCCTAATAGTTTAAACTAGAAACTATTAATATTCCTAGTAAAGGGCCAGTCTCTGATTTTGATTTGAGGCTGATTTGTGACTTCCAGTAAACCAGGATTTTAGATGTAAAATTGATACAACTCTGTCACACATCCTCCCTGTAATCGTAGACAGATTCTACAAGGAATTGCCTAGGATGATTCAGTAATGACTGAAGGAACATTTGTTAGCGGGAACTTGCTGCAGTAACCTGGGGCCAGTTTTTCAAAACGTCAACATGGGATCAGGATTACTGTGATGCAGATATCGATTTGGTAATTCAATTGCACTTTTAAATCTTGTAACTGAGTTTTTTCAGAATTGTAAAAGGAGATTAAGATTATTTTCTATCCAAAATACCAGGATAATTTTGATCCTACTACAAAGGTGGTTGTAACTTTTAAATAACCATAGAACATAGATATTGTGTTAGAATTTCGATAGAAAATGCACAGTGTGTGTCCAAATAGAGTATTATAATTAAGGCTATGATTTTGTCATGGAAATCGTGAAACTGAAAGTCAGTGAAATCATACAAATGGATTTAAAACACTTTTGATTAGGCGCCTACATTATGCAATATGTCATGCACTGAAAATACAAATCTGCGAGTATCTGTTAATTGTTTGGTTGTGTATGCATGCAGCATTTGTGTAGCTATACAGGTCAGCGAACGAGACAGAAGCAAGCATGTAAATCGGTGACAGCTAAATGCAAAAAAAAAATTGTAAGTGATCTGTTTTCTGTAAACACAGAAGAACAGATGCATCAGAGAACAGATGTTTACCAACTTAGTGGCTTTCTTTACAACATGCTGCTTGTTTCAGAATCATGGAAAACTCTAGTAAATCCTGGTTCATACAGCACCTGTTGCAGATGAATGCAGTACATCAGGCGCAGACAGCTAACTGTGCAGCTTCGCTATGTGCTATACAGGACGCATCATGTCGTTGCCCTTTTGACTGTGTAAAGTGTAAAATGTCAATTTGAGCAACCACAATATACAACTGTGCGAGGGGAAAACCTGTTTCATTTTAACATAGCATTTTACATGTTGTGAATGTTAGTCGTGGTCATCTTGGCTGAGATATTGCAAGCTATGGATCCCTATAGTTCTCAATTTAGAACATCATTATTAAGAACGTATTATCCCTAAACCATTTGGAAATTGATCTTTTTTGGTATTGAAATTCTGGAAAGGTTCCATGATGAAAAAGGTTTAGAGTAAGTGGTGTTTTTAAACATCAGCTATTGTATTCAGATGGTGATTTTTATTGAAGCTCTGCTTCAGGGTAAAGGTTAGCCTGTATGGTTTGTTGTGAAAAGTTTTCAAAGGATAAAGTATTGGCCATAAAATAAAGCCTGCATG
Source organism: Polyodon spathula (assembly GCF_017654505.1). NCBI lineage: Eukaryota > Metazoa > Chordata > Actinopteri > Acipenseriformes > Polyodontidae > Polyodon > Polyodon spathula. Next base: position 53,107,312 of record NC_054539.1, read on the forward strand.
ATAAAGTTGACGATGGGTTACCTTGTTGATGGTGAATCATTGGGATTCTTTACGACCCAACTTGACAGAGTTTCACATTCGTATTTAATGAGTGAAGAATTGAGCCCAGTGGTCATTGTATGGAATAGTTTTTCACAGAAAACTGTTTTCGAAAATGGTCATCTGAGATTGAGTTAATTTCCACAAAGTATTATAAAAACACATCTAGTACAGAACAGAGAGCTTGGCACTGGGGGCAAGAGAGAGCCAGCAAACCCCAACAGAGTACGAACTCCAGGCTGTTGATTCCATGTGAGGGACCAGGATGCTGTTGGGTTAAAGCCTCTCGGTGCAGTGTAGTGTTTGTTGCTGATATTCATATTAAAGGCACAGTAATGCATAGAGACAAAAATGTGATGCAAGATTAACTACCTGTCTGTCTTATCTGCACATCCTCTCCCTTCCACCGATAACACAAACCTCCTAAAATTAATTTTAATATTCCTCTGCACATGAAGCCTGGAAGGGCTCTTTAGCCTGCAGAATAGGAAAGAAAAATTTGCTATAATGGAATGTCAGTGTTAATTTGGTAGGATGAAGAATGGTTTAATAACAATGGGGCGCTGGTGTGCTGCGGGGGCTGTGCTGAGCTGAGTGGGGAGCTGACGCTCCGGTGCCGATATCCCTCCTATGTGTGCCTGGGACAAGAGGCAATCAGTTACCATGGGGGGCTATAAAGCAAAACCGTGCCTCGCTTGCTAAATTAGCCAGGCAGATGAGCCCAGCCGCCAAGGGGGCAGCCAAACTTGGGATTCGCCATTAGAGATGACATGCCTGTCTCTGGCATATACGTGTGTTTTCACTCCACTTTATTTCTTGTTAACCTCAGCAAGACCAATGAGTGAGCTGCTGGCAGCAGGGAGTAGAGACGGCACTGAAGAAAGGTAGGAAGACAGTCTGGGAGTGCTGAGAATGTGGGGTTACATGCATACATTGGCCTCAATAACACATTTTAACAATTTAAAACAGCACTGCTAGTCAGTGGATCATAGAATGTTCATTAAAGTAATTTGCTTATTTAAAAAAAAAAGACAAGATAATTATCTATTCGGGCATTACAATATATTTTTGAGCAGGTAGCAGAATTGAGGGTATTTGGCAACTAACTTCCCCTATCCTCAGTTGTACTACTTTCCTAGAAAAAGGAGTGCTGTTTTGCTGAACACCGCAGGGGCTAGAACCACAACAGTTAGCTTTTACTGCTCTCTAGAGAAAAACAGCAAATGGTCTCCATTACTAGACAGTAATAGAAACAATGGGTTTTATATTATGTTATAACCAACTCCTCCAGCTTTGTGCAAACAGACTAATGATCTACAGCAAAATGTAATTTGTCGGGCATCTGCTGTCCGTGAAGTAGTGCTGGTATCCCGTGACAAAAATTACCATTTTTATATTCGTTCCCACAACAGAATTTATAAATGGGTGTATTGTAAAGATATCATGAAAAGTAAACCTGTGCACAGGAGGTCTAATATAAATAACACACATTCTGCAGTGTTTCTAGGTAATTTGATGGGGTGCCATCAAGTTGTATTTAATTTCCAAGAGGTTTTTACTGTAATATTGCACAAAGTATACTTCTGTTTTCCAGCTAAGACTAAAGAATATTTAGAAAACCCGTGCTTATTCCAGCGTTACTATTAAGTTTCATGTAAAGAAGGGGCTCCCGAGTGGCACATCCAGTAAAGGCGCTCCGCGTGGAGCGCAGGATGCTCCCTGTAGCCTGGGGTTGCAGGTTTGGGTCTAGGTTATTCCACTGCCGACCATGGACGAGAGTTCCCAGGAAGCGGCGGACAATTGGGAGTGCCTAGGTCAGCCAGGGTGCCCTTGGCTCACCGTGCAACAGCAACCCCTGTGGACTGGCTGGGCGCCTGCAGGCCTGCCTGTAAACTACCCAGTGCTACATGTAAAGTGTAGGTAAGCCAGTGTCCCTGGTGTGACCGGTGAGTGAACGCTAACAGGATGGTTTAATGGAGCCGTGGGATTGCAGCACCTCTGTGCACGTTCGTTATTGGCACAGCGTTTCTGTTGACTCCCTGAGCTCTCGGTGCTGCCATCACTCCGTAACTTGGTGTAAATACAACTCCTTTAATTGTCTCCGCTGCCTTCCTGCCTGCCAGCCTGACTTGCGTTGGCACTCAGACTAGCGCTACATTAACTCGGCTCTTACATCAATGGAGGGGAATCATCCTGGCACAACTGACAGCTCCCCACTGCAGCAACACACACTTTAACACTGAGCTGGCCCAGAAATAATAACCAGTTAAATCTGACACCAGTGCAGTGCATTTCAAAGTCTGTTATCCACTGATGTGTGCAGGGCAGAGAATTCTGTTCTTGTGTAGCATGCTGTCATTTAAAACGTATTCATTCGTGTTATACTGAAACAATATTTGATGTTTTTCTTAACTTTATTTCTTTATATTTCATATGGTTGTATTGAATTTTGGTTTGCAAAGTTGACTATACGGTGTGGAAAAGCCGTTTTAAATCAAATACTTGCACATTGAAACATATCAATAGCATCATGATGATAAAACTAAGCTGAAATGTAACAGCATTTCATTTATATATATATATATATATATATATATATATATATGTGTGTGTGTGTATGTAACAACTTCTGTCCTCTCCCCAGTTAGCATATCTCCTTTGTTTATTTGTTTTTGCTTTCTTTCGCATCTCTGATCGCCTCTCTCCCTTTCCCAAATTGGTTTGAAAGAATTTTGGAAATGGTGGAACACGAAGCTGCTCATTCAAGTTCATCCCTGGAACAAGATATCTCTATTGTATTATACCCCTGTATCTGCCCAATATTTAGTGTTTCCATGTCATCCAACTAATCGATCAGGAGTACTGATGATTAACAGATGACCTCTTATCGTTTTTAAGGCAAGTGCCTCTTCACTTAAAGCAGTGAACCCTGGCCATGAGGCCCCAGCTTGGCAAGTCTCTGTCTGCATTTTGCCGTGGGGGTATGACCAGTTTGTTTTCCAGTGTTCTTGCAGTTCCTTCACCTTATAAACTGTTCCACAAATTGTGTTATTCTTTGTGGACAATGCTCCTTTTAAACCCCGACTTCCATCAGTTCCCCTCTAATGTATTTTCCTCCCTATATCTTCCCCATTCTTTTTCTCTGTAAATGCTGCACCAATTGGCAAGACAGCTCTGTTCCTCCCAAGGTCCCCAAACTGGTAAACTGTTTGCTATTGACTAAGTTAAACCAACAAGTTACTGGGTGTTCGCCCTTAACTGAAATACGATGACAATTGTTTGTCCTGGGTATGCCAGTGGAACAACATTTAAACAAATCCTATTTAAAAACGTTAAGCACTGTTGGACCTGTCAGTACTTGGTTGGGTGACCTAACCAAATTAACAGTTTGTGTTGTGAAGTGGTTTTGTTAGCCTGATTTAATGTGGTCCTGGGCTAGAGCTTAACTATCCCCAGCACTGTGCTGTTCTTCAGATGAGCTGGTGAACTCTGGTCCTGTAGTATTCCTTGTGGGCATTAAAATGTAATTGTTTTTCTAGGTTCCTCGTTCAAATTTTCAACCCTGAAGCCATGATCATGTCAGTCTCTGTCAAACTGTTTTTGGCAAACACAGTAACTGCCTTGAATTAAACTTGTAGTAGATTCATAGCCCTCCATAGACCTTTTTGATTTTGTTTTACAGTTATGACTACTTTTCCAAAGCAGTGCAGTAGCTCTTGCTTGCTGTGCTGGAGCTGTTGTTGCTGTGTCATTCACAATATGTCCATGCAAGCCCCAGAGTACTGCAGCAGTGTATGTTCAAAGAATTGGTGGTTTGGCATCTAATGCTTTTAGCATAGATGCAAAAGAAAGTGACACAACTGTCCTTGCATTGGTGCACAGAACACAAAAGAAGAGAATTGCAAGGTCTATGTGTGTGCACTGACAGTACTCTAAGAATACAGCTTAGAGGAGACCTAGATGATGGTAAAACTTATTATTATTATTATTATTATTATTATTATTATTATTATTATTATTATTATTATTATGATTCTCCAAGTCTTCATTTCCCTGGCAACCTCTATAATGGGTATATTTGTGAAAATGTGATCCTGCTCCTTGGTAAATCCCAGTCTTTTTAACAGCAACAAGAACTCTGTGTCTTAGTATACATTTCAGTGTGTGCGTGTGTTTGCGGTGTCAGTCTCGGAGTCCAAAGCTTTTTGGCAGATGCTGTCTTAAATTCTTGGCTGCTTATGGTTGTCTGTCAAACACATCTTTCTAAACCTAACTGCCTTGACTCTCACCAGTCAGACTCATCAACACGCCTTTTTTTTTAATTTCATTTTGACATAATCTGATAAACAGTTTTTTTTAATAAATAATTGACTACATTTCCAAAGCAGTACAATAGATCTCTTGCCACGCTTGCTCTATAGGATCTACCATGTCTGTGTATGTATTTGTGTATGTGAGCAGTGTCTGTCTGTGTGTGAAGTGCTTCAACAAGCTTCAGGATCAGTGAGCTGTGTGATGGACAGCGCTGTGCATATGCTGTTACAGGCACTCTCAGGAATCCAGGCGGTGAGAAGTGTGTAAATTGAGTTTAAAGTTGAGAGAACTTTCCAAAAATGAATATCGCGCCTCTAGGGCATTCCTATTGCAGTCCATCAAGTTGTGAATGGAAGTAGGAGCTTTCACCCTCTTTACTAATACATATACAAACGTTAACTTACCGTGTTGAAGTGAGGATGTGCACATTTAGGATTCAGGCAATTTAGAACCCTAGATGCATTTTTAATCTGTGAATTGAAGTATTTCATTTTACGACCCTATGCCGCCCACATACCTATTGCACTCCAGTTGGGGTTCGGCTGTGATGAAGAAATAACTCTTATATCAAGAATACAGCTGGATGCAGACGGATTGCCGTCTTACAGTTGTATTACACAACAGCTCACATGTTGTGCACATTGTTTTCCAACCTCTCAACTGGCTTCCTGGTTTATCAATAAACTTTATTGAATATGAGACCCTTAAATAACGTCATACAAACAATTACAAAGCAAACACTACACAATACCAGAACTGCCAAGACTCCCGATGTAGAGAGGTTGTTCTCCTGTCTTCCTGCGAGACTCAAACTCCCGGTAATTTAGATATTTAATGTTCTAAAATAAGCATACAAGCATGCGCGTGTGGGGTGTGTGTGTGTATATATATATATATATATATATATATATATATATATATATATATATATATATATATATATATATATATTATATAATATATTAGGGGTGCATATATATCGATAGCTTATCAGCATGGCACCGATTTTATAAGGGGAAAAAAAAAAAAAAAAAAAACATAATCGGCGATCGTTAGTTTTAAATTTGTTTTAGCCGAGAATGTACACCTATGTTTATGCTTGACTTTCTTCCAGCACAGAATTGAATGTTTGGTCAGGCGTGCTTACCGTATTAATGATGCAAGAACATTGAGACAGTCATTTTCCCAGTGCTGTGTAACATGCGATCAACCGCCTGTTTAAAAAAAAAAAAAAAAAAACTGTGTTTGACATTTTGTGTTTTGTTTTCAAATATCTGAAGACAACAATAGGATAGCCAAGTTGATGCTACATTTAAACCCAACGATGAACGATTTAAAAAAAAAAAAAAAAAAAAAAAAAAAAAAGCTCTCTTTGAATATTTAAAACTGGAGTGTTCTCCTGCTGCTGCTCAACACTCTTTCTGCACCCGAACAGCAAAACAAGTCCTCTTAGTTAACGCAGACTGCCGAGTCCTTGCATAATAATAATTACAAAATGTACTTCAAAATTACCCATTTTTATATTCATTGTGTTTGTCTTGCATAATCAGCATTGATTGTGAGTGTATTCGGCGACATTTTAAAGCAGAAATTGATTACTGTGTTGTCTTTTGTTAAGAAACAAATTCAAGTTTGACTGAATTTTGTATCCATATTTTTTTTTAAATTAGTCTTTTAACAGTAAGTTGTTGTTGTTGTTATTATTATTTATTATTATTTGTTGTTGTTGTTGTAATACTGATGTTGTTGTTTTTTATTTTACATATGTTAATTTTGTAAATATAAATGTTAACCTAACTTAAATTATTACTGATCCTGAATTTATTGGCCCTAAACAATAAAAAAAATAAATCTTACAACGCTATACAGTTTTTTTGTTTGTTTTGGAGTTTTTTTTTTTTTTTTTTTCCCCCAAACCCACCCCATTCCATAACATGCCATTAATGCAATCAGAATGTAATGTATAAAGCCCTGTTTATTCACATGTTCCTTTCCATTGTGTCCTTTGTTTGTATTGTAACTTCGGCATATATAAAAAATACATGAATTAAAAAAAAAAAAGTGTATTCTATGTGGTAGCTGCACAAAAAATGCAGATTGATCAGTTGCAATGTCTTTGCACACTGCCCACTTTCTCAGACATTTTCTTTATGCAGAAATAGTGAATGATTAACAGTATTAAACACTATATTGCTGAAACTGAAACCCGGGTTTATTTATTTTATTTATTTATTTGCAAATTATCTGCCTCGTCACTGGTTTTAATTTGCCATGGGAATTTTTTTGGGGAGGGGTATATTCAAGTTATGGTTGTATTAAAGTTTTTAACATCATAAACCTCATTTTTAAATCAGAATCGTTAAGAAAACAAAACACCCTGCTAAATACGCAATAATAACCTTAATTGAAGGGATTGATTAATTGCTCAGTTGGCAGATTCTTTCAAGACTACAAAATGACTTCATGGCATTCTATGAACAGACGGGTATTTGCCTAAACCCTGCATGTATAAATACAGCAGTTACGAGGGTGTGTTATGAATGCATTCAGGGTATATTTTGTAATGGAAATGGGACTCTTATTGTATAGCAGTTTGACCCATTACACATTTTACTAAGTTTCATTACACTGGAAAACAAAATATATATATATATATATATATATATATATATATATATATATATATATATATATATATATATATACACATACATATATACACGCACACACACGCACACACACACATACACACATACACTTCTTTGACAGTAAAGGTAAATAGAGTTGTAGATCTTGAATCTGTGAGGGGTGTCGGAACACAAAGAGACTGGCTCTGCTGTGTTGAGGCATCACCGTGGTATTCAGAGCCATAGCCATTGGCATTTGGTGCAGAGAGTTATGTGCCATCTCTTAATAGTGAGCCCCTTGAACTGTGCCTGACGGTGGCATGGGCTTGAGCTGCACATTCGCAGATCCTTCTAGGAGAGAAGTTTATTAATGCTCGTTCGGTTGCCGGGTGACCGCACTCTCGAGAGCAGAGCATGATGTGGTATATTGATTTGAGGCTGCAGTGAGCCAAATAAGCAAGGTCCTGCTACAACTTGCATCTAAGTGAGATTATAAACAAACTGTGTATAGTTCAGCTAGTAAAAAAGAAAAAAGTGCCACTGCCAGTTTCTGTTTCTCTCAGAAGAGTTTGCTGCCCATTTAGACTGGCTTGGTTAGCCCTGGCCTCTGCTGAGCCGAAGAATATATTTTTCATGGCAAGCAAATGGAAATGACTTGCGCAGAAACACAGGTACACACACAGGCTTGAGAGATTGGAGCCACTCGCCACAATACTTGATCAGTCAAAGAGACCCATGCTGTATTTTGTTTAAAGTAGTCGCTTGCCAAACATTCCTGGTAAGCAATGTGCATTCTTCATTTAGCTAAGGTCATTGAGTTTTAGCAAATTAGGTTGCCCCACTGAGTAACCTCATTATTTTATCTTTTTTTTTTTTTTTTATGCAGATAATGATGCTTTTTTTTTTTTTTTTTTTTTTTTTTAACCCAGTTTTACACATCTACAAAGTTTTAGATTTTCCAAATCAGACCCTGAGTTTTGTCCCTCGATTTTAGATTTTCCCTTCTGTACTTAGTCTTCCTTGCTTCTACAGAAAGGCAAGTCCACACACTTGTGGAAACGAGACTGACTGACATGCAGATAAAAGCTTTGAATTAAATCAATCTTTATTTTATATAGCGCCTTTCATAGTGGACCACCATCACAAAGCTATTTACAAGATGCAGTAACAAGAAAGAAAATCCATGATACTTTAAATACAGAGAAATTCATAATAGACATATACAGTGGAAACCACACTTCAGAAATCCTACTGTGTTTCACAATTTGATTTTAAATGTAACTAGGAGATATTAGACAATATTATCCAGGAGGGGCAAGCAGGAGTATTTTTTTATATACAGTTAAAAAAAATTAATATTTTTTTATATATATATATATATATATATATATATATATATATATATATATATATATATATAATAGATATATATATATATAACTTGAGCCGAATTATAGATAATATTTATAAATTTGAACTCCGGCTTGCCCCTCCTGGATAATATCGTGTATGTATAATTTGCCAAAATGCCCAGCTGCAGTGTGCAGATGTCGAATTACCATCGAATTTCATGTCATTTCGGCATCTGCCCACAGCAACCCGGGCTGATGGCGAAGAAAGATTTTTAACAGATGCAGTATAATACTAATAGAGAGTGAATTACCTATGTTGCTTTTAAGCGCAAAAGTGCACCACCATTGAGCCACCCATTGCCATGTTTATTTAAATAACTTAAATACTTTCTGACAACGCTAGTTTACAGCAGTGGTACTCAACACAGTATCAGTGCACAAGGTTATTTTCATCGTGGGTTAAATAGAGGTTAGAGTAATTGAGTGGGGAAAAAACGAGTCCAGAATAAAATGGAACAATGTTTTATTGTATTCTTATTGCAGTAATGCAATGTAGGTCTGTGTGCAGAGTTCCATTGAAGGAGAGATCATTCAATATCAGCAAGAGACTAATAATCACAGTTTAAATGTGTAAAAGCCACTAGGTTGACTATAATTACCTGAAACTCAGGAAGAATGCAGTGCCTAACAACTGATTTATCATAGCAATAATAATCGTATTTTGGGAATACAACTGGAATAGAGAGGAAGTGCTGCATGAATGAGTGAAAGATGTCGCCAGTGAAGTTTGACCAGGACACGGCTTCATGGAAATTAAAGTTTAAAAGCATGTTTAATCTTTGCCTGTTTTATGATCTCTCATTTAAACAAAGCAACTCTGCACAGAGATCTTTATGCATAACTGCCATAAAAATACAATAAAACATTGCTGCATTTTGTTCTGACCCCAGCCCTCCGTATCTAATCCATGATATAACCTGTGGATTGATATTTTGTTGAGTTCCGTTGCTGTAAACTGCGTTGTCTGAAAGTATTTAAGCAGTGCGCTTTTGCCAGAGGTAATTCACTCTCTATTAGCAGTATACTGTATCTGTTAAAACACTTTCTTCTCCATCAGTCCGGGTGGCTGTGCGCAGTTGACGAACTGCCCGGGCAGATGCCAAAATGACAAAATTGAGTGTTAATTCGGTATCTGCCCACCACAGCTGGGCACTTCGGGAACTGCCTGGGCATTTCGACAACTAATTATTATTTTTTTTTTTTTTTATTGATTTTAACTGTATATTATCCACTTTACTGCTATGTGTCAGGGCAGACTAGTTCCAGATTTATGAAAGGCAAAGGGAACTACATTTATTTAGCCTGCAACAAAGAAGTTAGGAGAGACTTAATCAAAGTCTTTTAAAATCCTGTCAGTTACCCTAATCAGTATTCAGTATTCAGTTCTAAAGGAGTTAAATATTCTGTAACAAAGTTGATGTTTCTGTAGCTAAAGATCATATAGACACTGGGGACCAACAAACGCGTCTACTGCAATGTACATAGCAACATTAATTTTGTGTTTTTACCAGTCAAGTTGCAGTTTCAGTCAGACGAGCGCAGTGCTATTCTGGGATGTAGAGCTCATCCCGCAGGCGACTATACATCCTGTATTTATGGTATGAGTAAGCATCTTTTGCATTTATTTGGCTTTCTTGAAATGTAAGTCCTGTGACATTGAATACAGTTATTCATTGTACAAGTTGTGTTGCTTTTCTTCAAGTGTGCAATGTGCAGCGCAAACTGACAGTTAAGTGCCTGTCATCTTGAGCTAACCAAGCTATATGGTTTGCAGTGCTGTTCGTTAGAAACAAACCTTAAGAACTACATATACTACAGTAAATGTTTTATGCGGACAACCAGTGATCTGCCTTGCAATCGGATTAAAATACCTTAATCCAGCACTGTACAGGTTTGTGTATTAGTGCTGAGACGAACACAGGATTTTCATGTTCGGATATTCGCTCATATTTTAAATATTTATTTGGATATTTGTTCATTTTCAAAAAGTAATAAAAGCCATTATATTGCTCTGAATGCAGGCAGAGACAGCATAGCAGCAGGGGCAGGGGACTTAGCCATGGCCTGTGTGTGCCTTTATTTTCCAGCAAGACCTTACAATATGTAACACAATAAAATAGAAAAATATCCCAGGAGTAAAGAATACGATGTGTAGACCTTACTTTATCCCACTGAATTAACTACAAAACAAAGGATTCCAAATAACTGATAGCCACACCACCAGGTTTCTCCCTTAACATACGTATATAATATAGATAATATTTGTGTGTGTGTGTGTTGTGTGTTAAGGGCGATACCCGGTGGTCTGACAAGTCTAGTATTACCACTTTTTTTTTTTTTTCGGCCCTTGTCCATGTCCTCTCAGGTGAGAATCTAGGTTGGCCCAGAACTTGAAAAAGATGACTGGGCAGAACCCGTTTTTTCAACAGTTTTCACTGAATTTCGGGACTAGCCCAGGTGAGTCTAGTTTTATCCAAAATTTCAACATCAGTGCTAGGCCAATATAGTTTTGCCTATGCCAGTTGTTTGGACAAGTCTAGTTTTGCATTTCTACACTCTCCCCTGCCAGCTTCCAAGTGTGTGCCAGGGTACCTGCCTCACCTCCACTTCTGACAACAATGTAGCCACCCACGGTGTGCTGGGTTTCCAGCCGCGGTGCTAAAAAGGCAGGGCACCAGGGCTGGTTTTAATAGCAGTTAAAACCACTCTTATTAGCTCAATTCCCAAAAGGTCTCGCTCCTCCATACACGCAGGCAAACTCGCCACACACACAAGAGAGAGAAATAATGTGTCAATTGTTCATGTTCAAATCTTCTTTCGTTTTCAATTTCATTAAAGGATAGTTAAGATTATACAGGGTCAATAATGTCCGTGTTATCTTGCAGCTTTAATACCGTTCTCAAGACCATCTCAGGAGGTAGTCTCGAGTTTGGTTCTGTTTAGATCGCATCATGTAGTGCAGTTTATCAGAGTGTGGATGCTGTACTACCAAACTACATTTTTTGTATATCCTCCAATATCCCAAAATGCTTTGTGATATGTTTGGTGAAATACTTGCAATCAGTATATACACTGCATTCATTTTTATGCTTGAAAAACTGTCAGGACGTATCTCATGATCTGTTAAACTAGAGGGGAAAAGAACAAAAGCCCAACATTAAATTAGGCGACTGCAAAAATGAAATGCAAGTTAAAAATAAGGGATGAAAAATTAACAATGTGTCAGCACTGATTGAAATAAAATTAAGGAGACCACAATTAGGCACAGGCAAGATATGAAGATAAAACCAAAGATTGTGTTGTAATTAACAGCTTTTTTCTGAGCTCCATTATGAAAAAAGAATCAGCTCAGTTTGTCTAAGGAATGTCACCTGATTTATGTGTGTTCGTAATTACCTTTTCCAAAATACTTGTTTTATTTCTTTAGCAATATGCACCTCTATTAATATGAAGCATAACATATTATTTTACAATTAAGTACAGTGCATGGTGGGATACTATCATATTAATTTCCACTGTTCATTGCACTGCTAGGAACTGTAACCAAACTATTCTAACAGTGTGTGGAGGCATTATGCCAGTCTATACATGAAACGGTACTTCAGTGTGGAGGCTTTGAGCTGGATCAATTAGAACGGTTTCCATCGTTTATGTAGTGAGGACAGAGCCTTTGACGAGGTATTTGGCTGACTTACAGTATGTGGTTTGAACAGCCAGCAAATGTGTGTGTGTGTGTAGAATTGGGGAGATATATATAAATTATACACTGTATATCCCCAATTGTCCACCTGTGACCTTGTTTAGTTTGGGCCAGCCACACACCCTCCTGCTCTGTGGTGAATCAAGAGGGAGCAGGAAGTGCACCCTGAATGCAAATCAATAGAGATGTGCAGAATTGCAGTCCGACTTCTAGTCACCGGTAATCAGTGTGTGCATAACAAACAACAGACTATCTACTGGGCACCAGACAAACTTTTTGCCTTAGAGGCCAACGACTTCTTGTACAAAAAAAATTAAACTCATTCAAACTTGCTAGTACACTAATGATACTAAAACAGTAACTTCATGTCTGTACTCACTTGTTTGTTGCCTCATTCTGCTGAATGGTTAATCTATGCAGCTGATGGCTGCAATGAAATCAGCAAGTTAGTGAAGTCCTGATCTGACAGCATGTAGCACAGATACCTCGTATGATTCCATGTTACCGTTTTTAATTTCACTAGAACAAGTTTAGATTGCAGTGAGATCGTTCTGCTATATTTAGATAATAAATCGTCACAGCAAGTACACTGTCTTAGATTTCAGCCTTTTGTAAAAGCTTAAAGCTTACCATACAGTAGCTTCAAATGAGTTAGAGGAAGCTACAGTACTCTTACAGATATTTATAGAAAATGTAAACAAGATAATCTGTCATGAAAAACTATGACACGGCATAAAAGTAATATAAGATACATAACATGATAAAGTAACCAATGTATCAGTTTTAAATGTATTTATTAATTCATAACTATTCAGCCTATAAAATCACTAGTAATGAAAAACATCGATAGGCTTAGTTGTAAATCTCCTCCTGGTTCCGCTGCTTTGTACAGACTGGCCATCTTCAGTGCTATGATGTCAGAAGCTGCATTACAAAAAAAAAAAAAAATTGTGTTTTAATATTGCTGTTCACAAACACAATGCTGCGACAGCAGATGTTTAAAACAAAATGAAATATCTATATTCATTATGTTCTTATTGATGTAAGCATTTGTGTTATAAACAAAATGTAATGAAAAGCAACCAATTACAGGATTTGTCGTGGACAGTAAGTGGTGGAAGGGTAAGAAACTTGCTCAATAACACATCTGTGTCAAAGGGGATTTACTTTAATTAAACTGCATACACTTGTAAATATGCACATGCAAATTCCCCAATAACTACTTCATAGGCATATATAGTTGCTTTTAACAGCACTTAATGTAACAGAAGTAAAATGTGTTTTACTTTCTATTTTATTTCTTAGAGAACGGAGGGGGTGGGACTATACAGCAAATGCAATAATTGTATTATTCATGGTAATTTTTTAGAACGTCTTTATTTGATCTTTATTTCAAAGAACTGTAGGAACCTTGGCTGGCTAATGACTAAAACTGGATCAGTTATTATGTGTGGGTCTGGAAATGGAGAGGGGTGTGTTTGTTAATGCCTGCACTCTGCGGTAATGCCAGTACATGAAATCTTGGCTTTAAACTCATTAACTCTCAAACGGTTTAGAGTAGCTCAGTGCGGTTGTGTGAAGGATGGTACTGTATCTCTTCACTGTAATGCAGATACCTTGACAAACATATTACAAACATAACCCTATACTATACATTGCATTGCTTTCTCCTTGCATCATGCCTGGGTTCTATCCCTGTTAGACATGCAAGGCCAGTCTGCCTATTGAGGTCCGGCAGGTGCTCTTCCTGCCTGGGTCCAGAGCATGCCAAGGCAAATTGTGTCCCTTACTCTAAGCGTGGACCATTATCCCGCAAGTGTACCTGGACACAAATTTTACCCCAGGCTGAGCTTTTGATCCAAATATTGCTCAATGGCCTCTATGGGTCAGAGTTATTAAACCGTTCATATTAATGTGCTTGTTTGGTTAGGGGTGTTAAGATTTTTGGAGTTTAAATGGTTCCCTTTCAAGTACGAAATGTAACCATTACCAAATGGATATTTACCTCCTAAAGACCCGAATCCTGAAAATTGTGTAGCAAAGCTGCTCACAGAGCATGTGACAGAGTCATGATTCTGCCCCTGAGGTACCAAAAGTACAGCGCTCACAGATCTCGGTGCTATTTTTCCTTTCAGTACTGACCTGATTGGAGAGCCTTGTTCAGATAAGTACTTTTGTTCTTTCTGTCTATTAATATGTAGCATTTTTTGTGTTTTACACAAATTATATGTGATATTTAAACTAATCGCTGTAATAATTTTTATTGCGCGTATAGTATGCACTACAGTGTGTTGCTAGTTACGTCCCGCTGCAGCCTTGTGCTCTGTGTGAAGCCAGCGGCTCGAGTCTCTCCTTCCTAGTTATCCAGCAACATGTTGATTGACTGTGCTGTCCCCCCAGGCCGCATAGATCTGGCTGGATACTGCCTGCAAGCATTTCTGTAACGTAGCACAGGACTGAGATACTTGCTTCGGTTTTGTCGCTTGCAATTTCAACCCCAGTATCTTAATGCGTTTTTGGTGACAGCTTTTTAGCATCACCTTTGCAAAGGTGGTTAGTCTATTTTAACAAGCAGGCTTCCCTCAGTCCCATGTTGGTACTGACCTGAGTGGTTTTGCCAGTGGTTCTTATAGGTGGGCATCCCTGTGCTTTGTCAACCGTGGTGACTGCATGTCGGTGGACCCATAACGAATGGTACCGAGGTCACCAAACCGCACATGACCCAATATCATACCAGGACTGAGGTTACAGCACAGGTACCAATACCATCCCGATGCTAAAGTCACCAAACTGGTACTGAACTGTCCTGGTTCCGACCCCGTACTGTACCTGTACCAACCCGGTGTTAAAATCACCAAACCAATACCGAAACAACCCCGAGCCAAAGCCACTGAACTGGCCTAGTGCTGACCAGGTTCCGAACCAGTACTGACCCGGTGTTAAATACAGCAAACCGACCCGTTACTGCCTCAGTTCCAGCCTGCTACCGACCATTGCCGAGGTCACTGGTCCGGTACTGACCCACCCAATCGATTTTCTACATAAGCAGCTTGAGGCAATTGCTGTATAACCCTATACTGTACATTGCATTGCTTTCGCCTTGCATCGTGCCTGGGTTCTATCCCTGTAAAACATGCAAGGCCAGTCTGCCTATTGAGGACAAGTCCGGGAGGTGCTCTTCCTGCCTGGGGTGGCTGCATCCTCACCCCATGGCTCTGCGCCAGTAGTTTTAGTTTTATGGATTTATTTATTTTTACACCTTTTATGGATTATCTTAGTTTAAACTCAAACTATTTAACTATACCCAAAACAACATAATGTGTGTTGTTCATGTTTGTACATTTATTAAACTGTGAAGGAGACAGATTACCAAGTCAACTATTTTACCACAAGTCTTCAAATCCTTATCTATAACCCCATCAAAGGTTTGTTAACTCATGTCCCACAAGGGGTTTCAGCCCTTCAAAGACGGGGCCATTTTCAATACTTTCATCCTGAAGCCTTTTTGTGGGTCATGAAATCAGACAATAAAGTAGGTAGACAGTAGCAGAGCTAAGCACAGAAAGGCAGTTAAATTATGAGCACACCTAAGCAATTTAGAAGGAAAATGCACTTAACAATCACTCAGGAATTTGGCAATTGGACCATTTTTTAATTTTAAAGCCCCTAGCAACACAGAAATACCAAAGTGGTGCTACTTATTTTGCATGAATTCTACAGAAGACCTACCTGGTTATCTGTACATTCTAAATATCATTTTTAGATTCTCAAAATCACTTGAAAATTATACTTGTTTGAAGTATGACTATCCCCTAGCAAATCTTCATCGTTGAGCTGAAATATTTGGCCTTGTTTCATACCGAACCTGTATGTTCCACTACACGCAATATAAGCAACATCTTGAGGTGGAAAGCTGGTTGAATTGACACAGGATGACCCTCCTGCTGTTTCTCGTACGATGGACACCCTATATAGGGCGCATGATGCGGAAAAGCTGGATGAGTTGCGCCTGGTTAACAAAAATCTGCTCAATGTGTCCAAAGTCAACGGATAGCCTGTATGCAGAAAGCTGGCTGCACTGGTAACTACCCACAGGCAGCTTTGGTGGCACACGTTCCCCCCAGGGGCACCGCTGTTGAATGCCCCGATCACTCACGCCAGGGTATCTGTTCAGTCGACGGTTTCGGCTGTCTTTTTGAAGGATATTGTTCCTTCCTGGAGGCTAAATGTGGTGCTTAATGCACTCATGAAGCCTCCATTTTTAGCCCCTGCGTTCAGCTAAGCTGAAACTTGTATAATTTTAAAACTACTTTTTTGCTTGCTATCCCCTCTGTAGCAAAAGCCTGCTTAATTTCTGCAGAGGCCAGGAGAAAGGTCACACTCCATACCTGTCCTGCAGAATTGGAGTCTTTCCATCCACCTCCTTTCCAGTCTCCCAGAGAGCGACAGCTCCGTAAGCTCTGCCCAGTTCAGGCCCTGGCGTACTATCTTGACAGGACTGCTATGCAGCGAAGTCCCATGATCAAGCCCTGTCTAAGCAGCAGCTGTCAAAGTGGATAGCAGACATGATAAGGACTGCCTATGAGCTGGCCAACTTGCCTCCTTCAGAAAAGCTCACTGCCCATTCCACCAGGGGCATGGCAACTTTGTGAGCTTTATTCAAGGGTCAAAGACATATGCAATGCAGGGATTTGGGCTACTCCCCATACCTTCACTAGGTCCTACAGACAATGTTGTGGATCCTCAAAACCATGGTTTACGTGTGACAGTATAGGTTGTACAGTAGTTGCCTGAATCTGTCTAGTGTTAAGGGCAGCTTCTCAGTCGACCCTAATATCAGAGTTGTACAGGTGAGTTTCTCCCACAGTTGTTTCACCCTAGCTAATTACTGGGGTTCTGAATGGTAAGACACAGGGCAGGCAGCCTCTTGGCTTAGCCTTGTAGCATTTCAGTTGTTTGGCAATCTTGCCCTTTCGATGGCGTGGTTATACTGGTCCGTTCGGTAATGGTTACATTTCGTACTTGATAGGGATGTTAGGTTATTATCATAACCCTGGTTCCCTGAAATAGAAATGTAACCATTAACCTTCAAGGTTGCTGCATCCATGATTGCAGCAGGCTTAAAGGGAAAATGGTGCAGAGATCTGAGCACAGTCCTTTTGATCCCTCGGGGGCGGAGTCATGACTGTGTCACAGGCTCGTTGAGCAGCTTTGGTTTAAAGTGTTCTGGCGGTAAGTACCCATTCAGTAATGGTTATGTTTCTATTTCAGGGAACCAGGTTTATACTAATAATCAAACTTTTTCAAGAGTTAAGTATTTAAGTATTTTTCTAACCTCTTAATCATTTTCAAAGGTACATGTCAAATATAGGTCAGGTGAAGTGTTTTTATGCAATATTGTGTGCCATAATCTGGGGGTGTACTGAAGCATCTATCTATACATACATAGTATACTATACAAATACATGTGCATGCTTCAAAATTATATTTCTTACATGTAACTAAGGAACCTTTTCTCCAAACTGTGTCTGGTACTGCTGGCAGTTTTGCAGTGAGAGATTGTAGAGGGTGTCTATTCATTATATTTAAAAGCCAGTTTTTCTGCGATTGTCCTTAAAATCTTTCTTCTCCTCTTTCAGATGTTCAGAAGAAGCAGCCAGATGAAGACTCATCCCCTGGCCCCACCCCCAGCACTAGTAGCAACCAATCGGACGTGTTCACGAGTGACATGAACAGTAGTAGCAGCAGCAGCAACTCCCCTTCCTTTTCGTCACAGACTGTTAGCAACCCCCAGCCACTCCCCAGCGAAACAAATGTAGCTTCCTCGCCCAGCCAAGACGAATGTAAGTAATGTCTTTTTTCCAACTCGCTCCGTAAATCTTCTCACGCTTGGCATCCCTTCAGTGGATTCCAGCGAAATCTATAATTGATTTTAAAGTTACGATTTTAACCTAACGACTCACTGCTACCCTGCCACAATCACAACCTTCGCAATCTCTTCGGCTCTTGAATCTGGGTTTGTCCTGTGAGCCTAGGACCAGAAGGTGTATTTAAGGCGATATACGCCTTTTAGCTGCCGTGCTCCTGGACTCTGAAATACCCTGCTCCCAGCTGATAAGGTATTCTGAGACTGGGGCAGGTTTGAAATTTTCCCTAAAGACTTATTTGTTTGTTTGACTTGTGTTTAATCAAATATTGTAAAGCACTTTTGGGAGAATCTTGTTTGTGCAACGGGTTTATACAAGTGAAATGTTCCTGTTGCCTACCCTGCGTAGACCAGCAGTTCCACCAGCATCCACATGAGGGAGACAAACCTGTACTTTGCACAGAGACGCTTTTATTAACAAGCTGCTGCTTTGATGCTGTTCAGCTGCATGACCAGTGTTTGCAACAGTTTACAGGTTTTTAATTTTTAGTGAACTCTAATATCCCAATGGACAAAATAAGGGAATCTAAACGAAGTTGTTCAATGACAGACATTTTGACGAGAAGTCTTGCTAAATGTCTTCAGTGTGATATTAGTTTTGATTCACATTCAGATTTTTCCATTAGATAGACATTAACCCTGCAAAGGCATGAATGGCACGAATTACAGAAGCTGACATTGGCAAGAAATAATTTAAATTATAAATAATAATTTCTAGGAGAAGAAATAAAAGGTATTTAGAGGGTCTCAGACAGAGGTCATCACAGAAACCGTTTTCTGTTCAGAGATTTCAAAGCCATTCCCCCCTCCCCCACTCTTCAATGAGTTTATAATGTGTTGCAATATTTTTTACAATACAATGTACATCTCTAATCACACCCATATTTGTAATCATGCTTACCTGCTTTATATTTTGTAAAAAGGAAATTCTGCACATTCCTCTAATCCATGGCAAGACTTTTTTTAGTCTTTGCAGCATTTTGATTTCTGTTAGTCATGCAAGATCTAAAGTCATTCTTAACATATTTCTCACAGAAAATCCTCTTTCACATTTCCAAAAAATTAGACATGTTTGCTGGTGCCAGAATTTAATGTTGCTGGCGCTATATATATTTAATGTTGCTGGCGCTATATACAGAGTTTGTACAGAATTTGTTTATTTGTGTGTTTGTCTATTCAGGGGAAAGAAACCTTGAGACAAGCCTCTGGGATCAACAGTTGCAGTTATACATTACTTAACACACAAGCATTGACAATCAAACGATAAAAACGTGATAATGTGTTTACTCTAGGATTTACACTCCTTGAATAACTGTAATCTTGGTCGCTAAGAATAGTAATATATTTCTTTCTCATTTATACTGTGTACATGGCTTGTACACTTGTTTATTTTTTTGTAAATGACACATGCTTGTTACAGAACCCAATAAATAAGCTTAATTAAAATAAATAGGAATAATGGTAATAATACATATATATATAAATAAATAAATAAATAAATAAGCGGGCCACTATCAAGAACATTGTGATGCGCTGAATGATGGGTTCTGCTGTTTGAGTGAGGGAGTTAAAATATATTGATTTTATGCGTTCACCTACCATATGCATATTCATAACTGCCTTTTACAAGGGGGACCTGGCCAGGTGGTGAAAATGGAAGAAAATGTTTATAAACTGAAAATACAAAACAAATTGGTACGAACTGTAATTTTGTTCGCACACTTTTTAAATTGTTTTATGTAACTGCCGTTACGGATTCTGTAACCTACCCTAGTGTTGAGATGAGATGAGATGAGATGAGATGAGATGAGATGAGATGAGATGAGGTTGAAAGTTCTAATCACAAATGCAGAAAGGCTTGGCTGTTTTGCATAGCAGTTAAGACTCTTTTCTTGCAGTGTGCAGGGCCACCAGTTCTTACCTAGCCTATGTTACATACAGGTCTAATTTGCTTCAGGAAAGAGCTCACTCATTACAGGAACATGATTTTAGTTTGTTTTTGAGTTGGGAAGAGAGTTTGATGGGTAGATGATGGTACAGTAGATGGCTCACTGCTGTGATGCAGCGTCTTGTTTCTAGGGATGTATTGGAGCAGTGGGGAATCTGGTGGTGTTTTTGAGCTCGGTGCTGGAAGGACATTGTTCTCTGTCTCAGCTGAGAGGGTGCGGTGATGAGGTCACACACTCTAATGCAGGCTCCCACACTTCCAGGGGCTACTTAATTGCCAGCCGATTACATAGCTGGCTGAGTTGCACCAGGCAGCTTGAAAATTTGATGAGGAAATATTGTGAAATCGGTTAGATACCATCATATATATATTTTTAATGAAATACAATCACACTGCATTTTATGTAAGCTCATAAAGCAGGGGAGGGGGAGCAGGACAGCTTACATGAATGAATATTGGGTCAGAAAGAAAAGCAGAAACTTTTTGTAGGGTAGAGAAGAGCTTTCCTTTCAATCAATCAAATTGAATCATTTGAAGTGCTTTTGGGGGGTGGGGGGGTTGGTTTAGATGTGTAACAATTCACTGTCATGATACAATACGTATCACGATATGCAGGTCGCTGTTGGAACATGCACTTCAGAGAAACTGGATAGTTTAAAAATTACCAGTAGCTACATTTCGTAGACTAAACTAATTTTGAGGCAGTATGGGTTCAATATTGATGAAGCAGCCAGATGGCAGGAAAGCTTTACTGTTCCTAAATTGTATGACAACTTGAAAGGTGATTCCACTTTATTCTGTGTTTTAAGGGAAATGGCAGCTCTGTCGAAACATCCTTTACCACAGTTTAAACTTCAAAGCTCTTCCTCCCTTTTCAACTTTAATTTTATTGCCTTCTGAGTGAGACCCAACGTGAGCAGTAATATTATTGGCTGATAGGAGTCTTGCAAAACTTGCATTGTTATGTAATTGTCTTTTCTGACAGGTTAAGACAAAGGGGTGATGTGCTATGGTTAAGTCTATATTAAATCAAACATTGTATTGTATCTGGACTCTCTTCAACCTGTGCTTGGAGGAGGGGAGTCCCCAGCACCATTACTCCTGTGAATAAAAAATATCCTTGTTGAAGCTGTAACTAAGTTTGGGAATCACAATAATTTTCTACTCACAGATGCACTGAGGAAAAAAGAACATTAACACGTTAATAATATATTAATTTCAACAGTCATGATTAGGAATGGGCATTTCCATATGTTTTAATAATGTAACTTATTAAACAATTTAACACTTACACTATTATACTTTACACAAACGTGCCACTGGCATTAAAAGTAATGCTTACACAGTACCAACATTGAAGTAAAGTGTTGAAATCCCAATGGCGGTACTGTTTGACAGTGCTTCAATAAGTAGCTCAGGAAGTGTAACACAAGAGCAGTATGGCAACATAACATCTAGATTATAATGAATCAGTAAATGATGTATTCATTGGACAACTACAAATTATAAATAAATACATGTTTACATTAAGTAACATATCATATTAAATATGGCACATGCCACCTGGTCCTTATAGATTCTTACAAATAATGTTGTACATTGAATCATTGAATGTCATTAACTAAAAGTCAAGTTTAAAGCTACACATTTTTTTATTTTATTTTCATTTAACCCTGTCCTTCAACAGTGCTGTGTTATCCACTCCTTTGTGGGGTGCATTTGGTAGAGCAAGCTGAAATGGCTAGTTGTGATTTACCGGTACTTCTGCTGCTTGTGCAAGGCATGGTGTCAATCTCGCAGTCGGAGCCTGAGGCTTGCGGCTTGGCTTCTCTCTGCAGGTAGGTGGATTCATGCTTGTATCATAGGTGGTGATTATTGTCCCTGTGCTGTTCATGTAGCTCAGTCTTTATTGCAAAGTGTGAATCCACTGTTTTAGTGACTACTTTGGTAGTGTCCCCAAACAAAACAAAACTTTTTTTTTTTTTAAATTAGTTTTTTTTTTTCTTTTTAAATGTGGTGGGTATAGGGGCTCCTGAGTGGCACATCCAGTAAAGGTGCTCTGCATGGAGTGCAGGATGCGCCCTATAGCCTGGAGATCACTGGTTGGATTCCAGATTATGCCATCGCCAATCATGGCCGGGAGTTCCCAGGGGGTGGCACACAATTGGCTGAGCGCTGCCCGAGTGCGGGAGGGCTCAGGTCGGCAGGATAATCCATGGTTCGCTGCGGTTCTGCTGTAGAAGCCACTCAGATCTGTGTTGTCCTCCAGCACTATGGGTCTGGTGGCTTCGCTGTAGACCTGCAGCATGAAAAAAGATGGCTTGGCAGGACATTTCAGAGGACACATGTGTCTACTGCATTTTCCGAATTGGCGCAGGAGTTGCAGCGGTGATACAAATAATAATTGGGCATTCCAAATTGAGGAGAGAACCAGGGTAAAAATCATTGGCGGCGGCGATGACAACGACTTATGAATACTAACCACAGCGGTTTCATTACAGTTTCATCAGTTATACTATGACAACTTACTGCACGACTGTCCTTTTGTTTTTTGTTTGTTTGTTTGTTTTTTGGTGTAAAATACCTCCTTTGTAGTCTCTTGTTTGAATTAAATTGAATAATTAAATATAGTTTTAATACATGCAATGGTGCATTCCAACCACTTCCATTACCCATAGCTACAGTATTGGTCATGATAAGATATGTATCGTGATTTAAGTGCTGCATGAAACGATTATTCATCTCGTCTATTAATCCTTTTTTTTTTTTTACTGTTTCGATTATTCGGATAATTAACAAAACATCACTCGAGGTTAACCATTTGTTTTTTAAATGGTATATTGTGAAACAAAAACAAACAAATGTCTGCACACAAAGGGTCATTGCTTGTTTTGCTCCAGTACAATTATTTTTGCTGTATGCATGTAAATAACATTTCTTTTAATGAATATTCTTTAGGAAGGAATTTATTTTCATATTGCATAAGTTCAAATAAGCAACTTGGTTTCCATTTCATTTGGAAAGGCTTAACGAAACTCCCCTTAAATTAGAGCTTCCAAAAATGTAAATCCTAAACGTGTGTTTGTGTTTTATGTCTAAGTAAGTATTATCCTGGAGCAGTAAAGTGTATCTTCTTGTATTTGGGTTTTAATGAGTTAGTGCCTTGATCTAAATAAAGGCCAACAATTAACTAATAATTAAAGTATATACAACCATAATCATTTTCTTGTTTGATATTACCTTAACTTTAAATGAGACATTTCAGTTTCACTTCTAACTTATTAAAAACTACTGCACTGGTAGCAATCGTTAACCTACAACATTTACATTTGATACTAACACAATTTGATTAGCCATTCAAAAAAAATCTTATTGTTTTAGTGATATTTACAAACATTCTTCCTTTCAATGAAAATGAAAAAGCATTACTATATACTTATACATATTCTGTAAGTTTATTTGCTCACTTCTGTTTTTCTCCCAACTTGTGAGCAGGTATTGCTTGGCACGTCGAAAAAATACAGGGGTCTGATCGGCATTTCCTATCTGTCCAAACTGGTACTGTTTGTTAGAAATGATGAAATTGTAAAAGTTTCTCTATGAATTCCTCAGGAGGTGAATGTGATGCTTCCTTGAAAATGGCTGACTATACGTCATGGATGATTCGAGATCACGCAGTAACGTTTTTGTTTCATTTTTTCTCTGCATTAAGTCACTTTGCTGCTTGTGTATTCGGGCAATGACATCATTGATTGTCTTTTCTCTGCAGTCAGTCATGCTGCTGTTTGTGTACTTGGGTAGTCATGTCTTTTGATCGATTTCAATACACTCATCACTACTCTAATTTAAGATGCAGTTTATTTGAGAAGCACAAAATGGTTAAAGTGTATCTTAAATGGGAAGGAATACAGTATCTGCAGCAGTTTGATGTGTCTTTTAGAGTAGTAGAAAGTTTGAATTGATCAGTGTATTTGTGGATAGGGTTAGGACAGAGGAGAGAAAGCACTTCACAGAGTGGTGAGGTATGGGATATGTTAGCTAGCCATGTAGTTGATGTTGAATCATTGGGATCCTTCAGGACCTGACTTGACAAAGTTTTAAGGTTAATCAGCAGCTAGGATCTGGCCAAGTATTGATGGATATAATGGCTAGGGATGTGCTTTTGGTAAATTTTTATGAACGTTGAAACACTGCAATGTCAGCGTTTAAACCATATCTACACACACACTCTTTTATAGTACATTCTGATACTGACAGGCCTGGTTAGTATTTAAGCAAATAAACCCTAAATAAGCAAATAATGTTTTCACATTGCAAAGACTTAACTACAAAGTTTTAAAAAAAAAAAAAAAAAAAGGTATTGAAATGTTTATATTTATGGTTGTAATTAATGTTGCTAGTGGAGATACAACTATGTACATATTATTGAACACATTTTTGGATAGTGTAATGTTTTTAGAATAGTGTGTTTCTTAAAGGTTCATTTAACAACACAGAGAACCACAACGTGTTCAGTTTTTTTTTTTTTTTTTTTTTTTTTTTTTTTTTTTTTTTTTTTTTTTTATATACACAAGACAAGCATCACCCACTGAACAGCACTAATGCAAAATGGCTACAGGAAAGCGAGTTGTGCTTACATATGAAAAAAAGTTGGAAATGCTTTCACTTCTGGAAAAGGTAATTGCCAGCGATAAATTAGCACAATATTTTGGAAATTTAAAGAGCACTGTGACTGATTTTAAAAAGTCAGAGATTTAAAAGTTTGCGGTCTTTGATAGTACGGGTGGGATTTTTAAGATCTATTGTTGGTCGAGACGAGTACTTGATCATTACAGTTTCCAAGTACACGAATCAAACCCCACTCTCCTACATACTGCACTAGTGTACATAAACCTCTCAAACATTGCCACAAGTCCTATTTTAAATGTCAAACAAACACTCAATCAAGTAATATATTAAGTGATTAATATAATGTTTGCCGCCTTGTTCATTTAATTGTATATGGTCAAGTAATACTAAATAACGTAAAGTATTAAAACTATCATATCCATACAACTTTAAAATGTAAAAAGAGATGCCTGGCCTATCTTTTTGAACTGTGTCTCGGGGGTCCTTTTCTTTAGTGCAGTAGTACCAACATACAAATAAAAACCGTACTAAATGTATGCGGCCGTTTGGTCCAAAAGCTTACAGAACAATTTCAAGTGAAAAAAGCCTTCCACCTATTGGGGAATGGTGTCCACGAGTTTGTATAGAACAAACAGGTATAAACTGGTTTAAAATAGTCAGTAGAGGTTGATTTTGATGCATCAATCCAGTGTTTCTGCCAAGCTCCTGTTGGGTGTGTCTCTAGTTACCCTGGCTGTAGTTTGATTGTACAGGTTTTGTAGCTTTCTTGCACAGTTCTGATCGACTGGGAACAACATCTCTGCCAACAAAAACATCTCTGGTGGTCTAGGGTCAAGTTTGTTTCCAACAGCTTTGGAGAGTTATTATGAAAGCACTGTACTGCCAGACCCTTGTAATGGCATTGGAGGGCACTCCCAAGCACAGAGTGAGGGCAATGATCGATATTTAAACATGTTGTGGGTTTAAACATGCAGGCTTGCTGTCAAACACTTTGTCAAGTTCTGTAGGGTACAGAGTGCGAGAGAGCATAAGGGACCTTTTGTTTAGTCTGTCCTCCCAAACAACACCACTCTGGTCCAGGGAGTAAATTACAGAGGGGGACTTTGTGTTCAAAAGACAGCAAGTCTTAAAATTGGTTGAAACTGTAGTATGGAGCTCACTCTGTCTCCTTGGCTGATCCAAAGCCACAGTAACAAGTTCATTTTGTTTTGAATATTTGACCATGTTCATGTTTGTTCATAAAACGAGGTAAATGAAGTCTGAAATGAATAACGTGCATTGTACTTTACAGAAGAGAATTTATCACCATTCTTTAACAGGTAATATGATGAGGTATCAGGTTTCCTTTTTTTAATGTAATTCTTTTTTTATAGCTAATATGGTACAGCGCTTATATATATATATATTTTTTGTAAATTCACAATGAAAAAAATATTTGAAAATGTGTTTAAATATAAAAAAGAATAACGCGACACGAGACCCATGTACTAGCACAAAAAATCTTTGTAATTGACCATTCTCCACGCACCACTGTGACCCTCTCTGTCTCTTCTGTGTTACAGCCCGCGGCACGTTAGCAGCACTCACAAAACGGCCCTGCGAATCAGGTAGGTCTGCTACCAAACTTCCAGCCGGGTGAGTGAGCCCTGCTCTAACCTGCCCTCCTTTCAAGCACCAAATCTCAAAAGTGCAGTCCTGGTAGATCAGTTGTTAGCTGGCAGACCTGTGTGAGCACTCCAGATATCTTTTCAGATTTGGCTCACAAAGGATTTTCATATCATAACAATATACATTGCCTGCCCTGAATCAAACAGGCAGTCATCTAGTTTTCTCATGCCATTACGTTTTGTTTTTCAGGTTTGAGTCTTTTTTTTAAATTGTTCAAATTTATGTGTTCAATATTAAAAAATAATAATAATAAAAATAATAATAATACATAGTGTTCAAATGTTACAGGTCTACTGGCAAGCATATAGTAAAGTCTGTTCAGTGTTCATAGACTGAAGTGTTCCTTGTCTGTGTTGGTATCATTACACTTTACCAAGTGACAAACTTGGCTTCCTACAGCATTCATTATATTGACGATCCTTTCTTCTTCTTTTTTTATTCGCTGCCTTTGACACTTTAAAAGCGCACTTTTTTTTTTCCAGTTTTCAGCCTAGATGTTATCATAGGTTTGTTTGTTTATTTATTTATTTATTTCATTATTTTCATTCTTCTGCCTATTCCTCGGTGGCCTGGAAGTTTTTTATAGTTTAATCTCCTCCCCTTCACTCCTGTGCTCCCCTGTGAGGTACAGGGAGCTGTTGGCAGTGTTTCTGCCTGGGAGCACAGAGCAGTGGCTGCACTTAATTGATGTTTGTAGGGGAAATAAAACCACTGAATTATTTAATTCGAGTACTTGGCTCCTGCTTTTTCCACTGCTTCTCATTTTTCATTGCTGACATCTTCACCCAACAGCCCTGTTGCTCTAATGGCTAGCTTTACTGCAGTACGGAAGCAGCCTATAATGCAAGACTCCCATTGATTAGGCTGTTTGATTAGGCTCACACTAAATGCTAGAGTAGCTCAGACACACCTAAGCTTAATTGGAATCCGCATGCACCTTTTTCAACAGGTAACTATTAGGGGTGCAATGAGTCATCATATATTGAGGAGTCATGATAGTCTCTTTGCATGATGTATTGTATGAGTCATGATACAAGACCAAAAGCGCAACATGACTCATTGTGTTTTATAGTTTGTATGGATGCATAGTCTCCCTATCTCCCATTTAATTTTGGTCTTTCAATAAAATGATCCATCATTAAATGACCATTTGATTATTTTATGCATCATGGAAGTAGTAAATCAGGACGTGTCGTGATACATATCGTAGCACGAACTGCATGTCACAATACTTTCTTGTATCAAGTTTAGTGTCTTGTTACACCTCCTGGGTAACATACAAGCTATACCCTAAATTAATTAATTGGACCAATTAAGCTTCTACTAAGCACTTAATAGGACGAATTATAATTTTGGGAACAGTTGTAACAAAAACCAGGAGGGATACTGGCCATCCAGGACCAGGATTGGACACCCCTGCTGTAAACAAATGAGCGCCTTCAGCATAGATTAATAAAATCCACCCCTCTGTGCAATTAATTAAAGCATCAAGATTAAGTTAAATGAACATTATGCAAATCAACATGAGCTCAAACATGTATCTATATTAAAAAAATAAATAACTGCAAAATGTTACAGCATTTTGGAATAGAGTGCATTTCTGGTTAGTACATAGTGCCTGTATATGTCTGTGTACTATTTAAGTACTAAAAAACACCAGATTTCAGAATATTCCAGGACATCTTATTTTACTGTAAGCGTGGTCTCGTGCACGTTGGACTATAGATTGACAAATATTCAAAAGACCATGGATATGTATTGTGTCATTTTTAATAAATAAAAAAACAAAACCTTAATTTGCAATAATTTTACTATCAACAGCTGACCCTCTCTGTTATAGTATACAAGTGTTGCACTTCGGTGACAGAAGCACTCACTCTTGCCCACCCAAAGTGCTAACAAGAAGACACTCTTATACTGTAAAACAGGGACAGTTGTACATATTTCTAAAATGTAGCTGTAGTAAACTTAAGAGGCCCTGGCCATATTTTAAGTAAGGCACAGTCTAAGCTGAGAGCTTGCATGTAGAGGACCCTGTCTTGTGAGTTTGTTGCATTAGAAGTGAGGAATTAAGTTGGTTTCTGCAGGGTAGAGTCAGAGCTTGTGCCTGTCAATGTGTGTTTCACTCTTGCAAGGTGCTAGAACTGAGAAACACTCCGCCGAGATAAGTGATAAACTATTAATGAGTAGAGCCTTGCACAGACAGATGGTGCTAAAAGAGAAATAAATGCATTTAATAAACCTGCTTTTTTCAGAGATTAAAAATGCATTTTTACTGCACTCATGGAGCAGCCTCTGTCATGTCAGCACTGAGGATATTCCAGGGGAAAATTACTTGCATTCTCATCCAGTAAAAATTAATTGCATTCTCATTGTCAGACTGGCACAGGACAGCATTACTGTCACACCACTGCCCAGCATTCGCGAAGATTTTACATTATTCTGCTGCACACGCACACACACACAATACACATTTCTTGACCGCTTGATAGTATTCAGTGTTCAGTATTTTTCTGCTGTGTTTCCCGTGGCAGGGTCCGCCGCTGAGGGCGAGGAGTCACCAGGGAAACGGGCGCGGCTGCAGGATGATGTTGTTGAGGAAAGCCCTGGAGGCACCAAGCAGAGGAGCCGTCGGCGTTGCTACCGCTGCCAAACCAAACTGGAGCTGGTGCAGCAAGAGCTGGGTTCCTGCCGCTGCGGTGAGTTGGAGAGAGAGAGGGATGACACTGTGAGAGAACTGTGTGTGAGTAAGAGAGACCACAGCAAAACTGTGTGTGTGTGTGTGTGTGTGTGTGTGAGATTGATTGACCTCAAATCAAATAACTCCAGTATGCCACACTAACCAGGAATAGTTAATTTCCTTTTTCAACAGTGGCGATGGTAAATCAAAGATTTTGAAATTAATATAGCTGCTACATCTCTGGCTGTGTTTTTTTTACTTGTTGTCTGTGTAGGATTATAAGTCTGTGTAGGATTATAAGTAAGGGGAGGAGGGTCACTTTGGTGGTGAGGATATGGAATTATCTAGGATCAAAGACCCAATATAACAAAGTTTTCAGAAATCAGCTTCTGTAGTAGCTCTCGTTGTTGGTAAACTTTGTTCTTAGGTACCTACACCTGCACCGAAGAAACAGGATTTCGAAGGTGATTTATTTTAATGTTTTCAATATTAGCGGGTTTTAATGCTTGTGGAGTTTTACTATTAGACTTTTATTTGAAAGGCAGTTAAGTGTGATCGCTTTTAATTAAACCTTTTTGCATGTGTCATGTGCAGCTTCTAATCCGTGCTCATTGAAGTTGTGAAATATTATCTGCATTATTTATTGCATTTGAAGGTGTAGTGAGTATTTATCAAAGTCTGAGGTGTAATCGGTGTTGAGCAAGAGTTATTAAATGTTTATCGATCACAGAAAACATGCAGGAGATCATGTTTGAAAGCTCAAAGTACTGATTATTTTTAAAGACAGCTCAGCTGTAAGCTTTAGGAATATTTCCTCAATTCAAGTCAAGACAGTGTGTTCAGTTCATACCACAACTGATCAAGAAACACCCCCTGCAATTTTCTCCTCAGTGCTTAATTTGCTTTTCTATCTCTACCACATTAAGCCAGAGAATGACCTCCCCTGCAACACCTGTCCAATTTTCTGCATGACAGTGGGTCACTTTGAGAAGCTCTGTGTCTCCAAGTTCCCATTTGTCTGCCCGTCAGCGGTAGCGAACGAGTGCCCACGTGGACGTGAAAGCATTACCCTCTGGTTTTGTGTTCGTTCTGAGAATAATCCACAGCTATTAAACACTGTCGGGCTGGATTTATTAGTGTGGTGTGTTTTTATTGTATGTTTTTTTTTGTATTTCTTAATTCCAGTAATGTCACTGCTGAGCTACTGGAAATCGTGTCCACCAAAGATTACTGCAGCACCAGTTCTCTGCTGATTTTCTAGTAAAATGGTTTAAAAGGGTCTGCTTGTCATAAAAATTTAATTTCATGATTTGCTTTGCTTTTGTTGTTTTCAAATTTAGTTTAGGAGTCAACAATAACCCATTTAGTTTGTGTTTCTGTTCCAGTGCAGTATTATTTTTTTTTATATTCAAAAATTACTGCAAGCATTTAGATGCAGTATTCTGCAGTGTCATTCCCCATGTTGCTGTCCCAAAGGGATGCCTTGTTTTTGCTCCAGAAAGGCTAACAATCTCCTCTCTCCACCCCCCCTCTTCCTCTGAAGGATACGTGTTCTGCATGCTGCATCGTCTCCCAGAGCAGCACGACTGCCTGTTTGATCACCTGGGCCGTGGTCGGGAGGAGGCCATCCTGAAGATGGTGAAGCTGGACCGCAAGGTGGGGCGGTCGTGCCAGCGCATCGGGGAGGAATGCTCCTGAGCGCGCTATCTCTCTCTCTCTTTCTCTCTCTGTCTCCGCAAGCCTTATCCAGAAACACCCACCCCTCACACTCCCTCCTTTATACCTGAGCTAGCCAATACACAAACCTTGCAACGCACATACTTAGACATTGATTAGGGGTGTGACGATACACTAAGGTCATAATACATGTGATGGTACAGATCGGCTACTGGTGTGATCATCCATCCATCCATTATCATTCTGCTTCTCCTGGTGAGGGTCACGGCCTTGTGTGATCAATAATAGCAAATATTAATTTTAATAATGGGCAATTGTTTTTATTAAGACAAACGCTAAATGAGTGAGTATTCATACCAGCCGTAAAACACACTTAATTTGAGAACCATTTGATGGACTACAATGAAGTATATTTTGCATTTGGTCTTGTATCACAATTCAAACGATACATGCCTCTATTACGCCATTGTGCAACATATAATGTAAAGAAAGTATGATTTAATACACACTTATTACACCCCTACTTCAGATCCATATCTTATACTATTTTATGTATTCTGGTGGTAATGAAAACCTGGCTTGTGTCCAGCCCAGTGCTGTAAGCATCCCTTTTACCATTCTCCAGTATTGCAAGGACATGAGTCTTGCACTGCCATCATGTAAGACATGGCCAGATTTAATTGGTTCATCTTAATAATGAAGTGCAAAGATTGGTACAGACTGTAGGCGCTGGCCGGTCTAAAAGCAACAGAATCTCATTGACAAACACACGCACGCACACACACACACACACACACAACCAACCCTGCAACCAATTAAGTCTCTTATTGACTAGTTCCAGGTACCATGGGGTACAAATACAATGAGAACTAATTAAGGCTGCTTCTGGTGACCACGGTTGAACTTGGACATACATACATCATACTCCAGGATTGGCAATGTACATTTTGTAGCAAAGCAGGGCTGGGGACACCTATATGAGACCTATCTTTTACTTGTGTGTGTTGAGGGTTGGTCTATCTTGGGGAGGAGGGGGGTATAAGGGAACTCTTTTAGTTCAGTGCTTCCTGGGGCTCACAGCACCCCTGCTGGTTTGTTATAGAAATACAACGTCAAACAGGAGCACAAACCTAAAACGATCAAAGTATCTTTAGTCACATTTTAGAAGCATATATCTTTCGTCCTTTTACATTTGTGCTCTTCAGTTGTTATTAATAATAATAATAATAATAATAAATAAAATAATAATAATAATAATAATAATAATAATAATAGTCTACAACAGAGGCCAGTGTTGCAGGAAATGAAAACACAAGTAATTGTGGATTTCGAAAAAACAGGAATGAAAAATATACTCAAATTTGAGCCAAAATCTAAAATTGTGATTTCTTTGAAATGCGGATACATTTCCAGAAGCACCGGCCCCTACTAGTTAGAGCTCAACATGCAAAATCGCAGTGCCTCGGGATATGCAGCCCGCACTGGTTAGACTGACCTGAGAGCACTGTGAGGGAGACTGCAGCTGCTTGCCTTACCCCTCTTTCTCCCTTTCCTTCCACCTCCACAACCACCGTCCCTTTCACTCTCCACCTCTCTCTCTCTCTCTCTCTCTCTCTCTCTCTCTCTCTCTCTCTGCTCCATCCCATCCCCCACCCCTTTTTAAATTGCTGTAAAAGCACCCACCAGCAGTCTCTACCAGTGTGGAGGACTCGAAAGCTTTGCAGATTGATGTGTATTTTTGCGGTTTGATTTTGGGACATAAAATTAATTTTAAAGAGTCTATTTACTGTTACTTCTAAAGGGATTTTTTTTTTAACTTCACAGTACCACCTGGGGTCAAGGTTTGGTAGTTTTCATGTAGGTTAAGAGCAGAGCTGAGGTACTGTCAGCTGCTTCTCCATCCTGATCCCAGAGCCTGAACCAGTGGGGGCTGAGGGGGAGGAGGGGAGGCCTGCTATTAATGTCAGGATTGCATTTATTTTAAAAGATTTGTTCTCTGTCTGGTTTAAATTGAAGAAAAAGAAAAAAAATATCTTCTTGTATCTTAAATAAATCCTTATTTAACCGTTTTTTTGTGTTTTCAGATTTACTTACATGCCTAGCATAAAGCTTAATTTTTAGTTAAACATTGTAAAATATTAATACAAATACTGTAACTATTCTTTTTTTTTTTCCCCTGTTGCTGAAAAGAATAAAACCAATTAGATGAAAATTATATCAGGCTGTGCTGTTTTTATTTCTGCATGAAGTGGGTCAACTGGATAGCATTCTGTGTTGGAGCTGGTAGACATCCTGTCTGGGGAAAAGACAGAACAGAAGGCAGGATGAAGAAACACTGAACACAGGGAAGGAAATAAGAGTCCCATTGCATAGCAGTTTGATTAATTTCTGGTGTTACTAGGAGTTTAATAAGACACACCTGAGCTTATATTAAAATGTGGAATAGGTGAAACTGCTATGCTATGGTTCCAGGAAACAAGGAAATACTTTATAAATAGTTTATCAATATAGACATTTGACCATTGTTAGTTACTGCCAAACTATATTCAAGTATAAATTTATTGTAACTTTTATGAACGGTCTGTATGTAATTGTGAATTGTATATCTGTTCTAATTGTCTGTATTTGATTGTTCTTTTCAAATTAGTGAGTGATCTGCTGTGAATGGTAGCGCCATGGCTATACTTTGTGATGGCCATATACGATTGGTTTTACAGGCCCGTCTGCCTTGTGATCTGTCTGGGATGCTCCTCTTTTAAATTAGCTGATGCATCTCCTAGGTTTGTGCTGTAGCCCTGCCAGAATCACCCCAACTGCTCAGACCAGAACAGATTCCTAACATGAACCAACAGTGCCGATACACTTCAGGTGCTATGTCCTGGAACATAAGCCAGTATAAGACTCCACAGTCTAAATAAAACACACCACAAGTGCTAAGTTCTCTCTAATCCTAGCTTGGACCATCTATTTCAACAGCGAGATGCAAAGTGCTTTTTAAAGCTGCAGTTTTCTTGCACCATGGCTTACTACTTTTTCTTATCTATTTAAAGCACAGAGGTTTTTGGTGACGTACCTGCTCCACTGCAATATTGACAGATTAAAGGCTGGATGCACACGTGTGTGTGTGAACACTAATGAAAAGGCCATGATTTTCTTTGCTATGTCTTAAAATATATATGTACTGTTTACTGGTGCCTATGTAATCCTCTTCATGGCACTGCCACATCGTATCGCAAGGAAAACTATAGTGACCTATTTTCTAGTGCCTTGGCTGACTGGTTACAGATTGTTCACTTGTCACACTCACCTGATCATGGGAGCTTGTGAACAGCTCAATGGCATGCATGTGGGTTGAGGGCTTGGTGCAGACACTTATATTGCTTTTTGGGGGCGATATCCCACAATTTCACAATACTCAACATTACCGAACCAGCATACTATACAATAGCAGGGATATCTATGGTATTGAAATACCGGCCTTGTTACCTATGTTATATTTATTATTAATTCAACTGCCAAGATTCTCAATAGTTTAAAAAAAAAAAATGGTGTAGAAAGTATTCATTATTGTAGTGTTGTGGGGTATGTCTTTAAAATGTTGGCCCCCAGAGCAATATGGTTGGTGCAGTGTTTTGCAAAGTGTTTTCCTGGTGGGACTTGATCCAGATTTCTACTGTTATGTGAAAGAACAAGCAGCTCGGTTTCAGGGTTTGAGTATTTTCTTTTTTCCAAAAAAAAAGAAAACATTTCCACTTGACAACTCCACAGGGAGTTTGAGCAGTTCCCCTTTTTTTTTTTTTTTTTTTAGAAAGCTCAATAAATTAAATCATTGCATAATTGTGCTATAAAACAAAAAACAAACATCACTGCTGCCTGTTGCAGTCTCCTGCTTTGCTGCTTCATCAGATGCAATGTTAAGGGTTTGGACAAGCAGAATTGAAATGTCACAGCGCCACATGAATTAAGAAACAACAACACAGATGACATGGTTATATATATATATATATATATATATATATATATATATATATATATATATATATATATATATATATATAGATATTCTACACCCCCTTGAACTTTTTTCACATTTTGTAGTCAGTCCCTCAGTTTCATGCATTTAAATTTTTTCCACGTATCTACACACCAGACTCTACACTGTTAAGGGGAACAAAAGTATATATTAAATACAAAACTGAAAGATCATAATTGGATAAGTCTCCACCCCCCTGAGTTAATACTTGTAAGCACCTTTGGCAGCAATTACAGCTATGAGTCTGTTGGGATAGGTCTCTACCAACTTTGCACACCTAGATTTGACAATATTTGACCATTCTACTTTACAAAACTGTTCAAGCTCTATGTCAAGTCGCTTGAGTGTTGATGAACAACAATCTTCAAGTTATGCCACAAATTTTCGATTGGATTTAGGTCAGGGCTCTGACTGGGCCACTCAAGGACATTTACCATTTATTATGTTCCAAGGGATATTCAAGGCCTTTGATCATTTTTTTTTTTTTTTTGGTTATACCCATCCCCTGATCTGTGCCTTTCAACAACTTTGTCCCGGAGTTCTTTTGAAAGCGCCTTGGTGCTCATGGTTCAGTCTTTGCTTTGAAATGCACTATGCAGCAGAAGGAACCTACAGTAACTGCTGAATTTATCCTGAAATCATGTGAATCATTACAATTTAACACAGGTGGAGGCCACTTGGTGTGTGATTTTGAAGATGATTGGTTACACCTGATTTAATTTAGGATTGCTATTACAACGGGGATGGACACTTATCCAACCAAGCTATTTCAATTTTTATTTTTTTATTAATTTTCTAAAAATTTCTAGAATTTTTTTTTCACTTGGAAGTTGTGGGGTAGGATGTGTAGATAAATGAAAAAAAACACCTATGTTAATGCATTTTAATTCCAGGCTATAAGGCAACAAAAGGTGAAAAATTTGAAAGGGGGTGTAGACTTTCTATAGGCACTATATATATATATATATATATATATATATATATATATATATATATATATATATATATATATATATATAGATAAATATGTTTTTTATTTTTTTTATTTTAAAATGAAACTTAAAAATATGCACACAGACACGTACCACTCACTACCCACTACATATCTGAATTCATATACAGTACCAGGCATCTTCACCACCCAGCAGATTCAACATATATTTCAATCCATCTCTAGTGGCAATGCCCTCCCTGATGTTCTCCCTCAGTGTTCTCTAATTTATAAAGGTGAGTTAGTTGGTGTTAGTTATAATGTTTTTTAATTAAATTAGGAAAAAAAAAAAAAATGATACTAAACCTACTAAAAAATATAATATATATCCTAATATATATATATTATTATATATAATATATATATATATATTTTAGTTGGTGTTAGTATAATGTTTTTTCTTTACATTAGAAAAAAAAACCATGATACTAACACCTATACTACCATTATATATATATATATATATATATATATATATATATATATATATATATATATATATATATATATATATATATATATATATATATATATATATAATATATATATAATAATAGTACTTTTAGTAGATCATATATTATAAAACTATAATATATGGTATATAGTAATAATATATATATATATATATATATATATATATATATATATAGTATATATAAATGCTTGTAATTTTAATGGCCTTTGTCATTAAATGAAATGATTATGGCCTTGCATTATTAATATTGCACTTCATTTTTAGATTCTATTAATTCCTGGTAGAATACATGCTTTGGTTGAGAGCCCTGATTGTACACTATCTGTGACATATTTGCTACCATAGACTTCAATGTCTCCAGTGTCTCTGGTTATGTTGCTTGGGGTGTGAAAAGTTCTTGTCAGAAGTTTCAGCTTGATATATTTTTGTTTCATCACATCCAGCATGTAGCAGTCTAATCCTGTATTTTAATAATAGGGATTATAAAAATATGAGGAACATTTGCACTTGTTACAGTGGTTGTACTGCACATGCTGTGTGCTTCCATTTGTTATATAGGTACAATTTTGAAAGAAACGCTTCTAGTAAACATGTGTTTTTATTATGAAGCATGATGTCTATTACTATAGTTATTTAAAGAACTCTGTTTACAAGGCATGCTTTGTTAGACTTGCACCCTTGCTACAGCTTCTTTTCTGTCCTTAACTAACCAGCTGCTCACCTAATCGATTGACATTCGTTCAACCAGTAACATGCTTCGATCCAGAAGACTGAGGCGGAACAGGAAGTGTACCTGCAACACATAATCTGAGAATAAGGCATAGGAACAGAACTTTCTTTAACCTAAAGCAGTACTAGATATCCTGTTTCAGAAAGAGAATGTTTGCTATTGAGACCTATGCTGCTTATGGACTCTAAAACAGGTGAGACTTAGGGAATTAGATGTGAACATGACTAAAGGTGCACTGGGGTTCTTCGAGGAGCGGGCTGTATTCATTACCAGAGCTCGATCTGAAGCAACTCACTCTAAAACTGGCCTTAGCAAGACAATCTGACACTAACTTGATGTCACACCTCCAAATGCAGTAATAAACTGTTCTGGCATTCCATCTAACTGTTCTTGTACATCCCCATGTTCTCAACACATTGACCAGAATCAAGGCTCTTCAACATGTAAACATGACTCAGCTTTAAATGTTTATGGTTTTATATTTTGGAACTGTATTCCTGGCTTTGATTTAGAGTGCAATTGTTTTTCCTTTTCTCTCTCCCTCTCTGACTTTGACTAGCAGCTCATGTTAGTGTAAAACAACTTCTCTGTTTGGACCTCGATTCCTCATTTGTTTCAGGAAATCCTGCTGGCCCAAAGACAAATACTTTCTAAAAATGAACTTTATACTGCTGTATAGGAATTTGCTGGGCTTCCCTTTTTATAAGAGCTTACCACAGAAAATGTGCACCATAATCTTGCAGTTTGTCAATGTTTTTATCATGGCTAACATTTACCATTTGTAATATGCTTATTATTGTACCTTTAGGCTTTACAACTTGGAGGTTGGGGAGTAACAAATAAATAAAATGGCACTGAGGTTTTAAGTGACTTAGCTTGATAGCTTTTGATTTCTAACACTGAAGGTTGAAATAAATCAGACACAGTTTTTAATTTACTTGACTTGATTGCTATTTGTAGCTGAGTTACCACCTTAGTCCAATATCTGCTATTTCAGGGTACTGTGCAGTGCAGGTCAGGATAGGAAGTCAGGTCTTTATAGGTCAGCTAGGAAGAAAGATCACTTGCATGGAACTCAATCAGAGAGAACAATCTCTGTCAACTCCAGTTTTAAAAAAATCATAAATAAATGTGTATGTACAATTTATATGAGAATTTTGTATTCATTTTATATTTTAAAAAATGTAATATCTGAAATTGAAAGAAGAATCATTCCTCAGAGCTGATATACAGAGGCTAAAAGACATCTGAACGGATTGAGTTACTGAATGACACATAGCAATAAGCAGCTGTACTGAAGCTACAATGAAATACCAATACTTTGCACCAACAGCTGTGTCTGTGTTTTACTCCTGAAATACACCCCTTCTGTTCCATGGAAAGCAGGGCTTTGCTGTTTGAGAGCTGAGCAGTAGATTGATGTAAACAACAGCCGCTTGAAAAGCTTTAAAAAGTGCTTCCTGTCTCTGGGGAATGTGCAGGGCGTGTCCTGTGACACTCTTTTTAATTAGATAAGAACTTATCTAACGCTGACTTCAAACGAGCTTTCCAGTCTGCCAGCCAGCCAGTCCAATCCAGTTCAGTTGAGTGTGTGCAGAATTGTTCAGGTTTGAAGATATATCACCAGCACAGATCCACCAGCTTGTTTTCAGGGATGTGGATGAGAGCTAGAACTGTGAGGTGGTCAAGTAGAACCACCCTTCTAAATATTAACCAAAGTGTAATAAAGCACAGTGAAAGAAAGGCACAGATAAGTAATTCTTGTAAGGGTACACTTGGGGTTTATCCAGGGCATGTTTTTCCACCTGTACTGTGAAGAGGTACAACCACTGCTCTTTGACAGTGTCTTTGGAACAAATGCCCCCTCAACCCCATTGAGGGTAGGAAGTGGTGGGAGTGCATGGAATGGTTTACAAGATTAGCCTTGGTAGTCTGAATGTCCTCTTTTTTGGGTGCACTGTTTGAGTCCACGCCCAGAGGGAAAAGTTCCCTAACTGCCCCATCATGTTCATCAGACATCTCCCTGAAAGAACACCATTTATTTGCTTCATTTGATTCATTTTGAGGTAATTGAGAAAAGTATTGAGGAAGTGTTTGTGGAGACCGATTCAGGAGTTTGGAATAGTTCCAGTAGCGGTGGGGCCATTATGATCCATTTTGTTCGTGGTGGGCACAGGCAGCTATGCCAGGGAGTCAGGGCCTTTTAGGCATGTTAAATGTTTTGTGAAGCACTATGCTGTGGAGGTTTTTAGCTTTATACTGCATTGATTTAAGTTTTTACTAACAAATAAGAAATGCCTGTCATTACTTGGCACTGTACCCTGTAGGTTCTGCATGAAAGGGAATGACTCATGAAAGAGAATGACTCATGTCACAGTATCTAGGCAGTGAAAGAAATGTTATATTGACATATGTGTAATGATCCTTCCTAATCTGTACCTTTAAATAACGCATATAGTTCATTTGCACCACCTACTGGTTAGTGAGCAGGTTGGATCTGTGTAGACCTGCCTCGGATGTATCTGAAGTAACATGGGTTAACTAGTGGACTAAATAATAGAAGTACCCAACTCTGTGACGTAGAATAGACTGTTATAGAATAGAACTGTGGAACTAGACTGTTATAGAATAGAACTGTGGAACTAGACTGTTATAGAATAGAACTGTGGAACTAGACTGTTATAGAATAGAACTGTGGAACTAGACTGTTATAGAATAGAACTGTGGAACTAGACTGTTATAGAATAGAACTGTGGAACTAGACTGTTATAGAATAGAACTGTGGAACTAGACTGTTATAGAATAGAACTGTGGAACTAGACTGTTATAGAATAGAACTGTGGAACTAGACTGTTATAGAATAGAACTGTGGAACTAGACTGTTATAGAATAGAACTGTGGAACTAGACTGTTATAGAATAGAACTGTGGAACTAGACTGTTATAGAATAGAACTGTGGAACTAGACTGTTATAGAATAGAACTGTGGAACTAGACTGTTATAGAATAGAACTGTGGAACTAGACTGTTATAGAATAGAACTGTGGAACTAGCCTATGCAAGGTCTCTCTATACTGCCTCCTGGCCTGGATTAACATCAAAGCAGCCTGACCATTGTAATACATGCATAACCAACAATCATCCTGAATACTTGAACTTGCTTTTATCATAGATCCTTTATGTTTATGTTTGTATGCTTTTAATTGAATTGTAGTTGTAATGAAAATGAAGCCCTGCATCCAGTGGAGCACAGACAAGGGGACAATTCTTATGAGCATCCATACACTTCTAGGTTAAATTGCAGATGTATGGACCAGGTCAGTTAGAATGGTTTCCCTTTCTGTTACTGCATCTCAACACAGTGTCTGTTGCATGGGAGACAGGTCGGCAATGCCGGGCTGTCTGTGAGCCAACTTTAATTCTGAGCAGGACTGTGGAGCAGCACTGCACATTACAATAACAACATCCAATTGGAGAGTAAATGGAAAGATAAAACAGTATTTAGACAAGCCTAATCTTCCTATCCCAAGCTTGTCAGTTTCATTGTCTGCTGGCTGAGCATTACTTCTCTGTTAAGATTATTAGGTATTAGCTAGTATACAGGATACATTCAAAGCACAATAGTTTTTGAACATCTGAAACGCTGCAAGTCGGGAGAAAATTGCTCTTCAGCTTAAATGAAGCAGATAAACATGTCACTCACTACCAGCAACCTGATTTATTACTTCTATTCAGTGAGGGGAATGACAATATTTAAAACTGAAAGGATATGGTAAGAATGTTTTTATGACGCTTTTTCCAATTTTCTACAATTCTGACTACAGTAAAAATGAGCTCAACCATGGCATTGTGATTTTCAGAAAATAAAACAGGTAGTTATTAAGGAGCAGCAGCATGCATTCAGTATCAAAGGCCTTTGTGTTCTATCACTTCTTCATACATATTTGGTTTTATGCCTTGTCTACTCTATACTGCTGTATATTTTTGTAAAGGCATAGTGCAAGTACAGTAACCACTCCAGTACATTGGGAGTGAATTCTGGAGATGTTTTCCTCCATTTGTGGTTGATGATGATGATGATGATGATACAGAATAATCTTTATTTTTATATAGCGCCTTTCATAGTGGACCACCATCACAAAGCACTTTACTAGATATGAGGGTGTGTGAACTATGCATCAGCTGCAGAGTCACTTACAACAATGTCTCACCTGAAAGGCAGAAAACAAGGAGGTTAAGTGACTTGCTCAGGGTCACACAGTGAGTGTGCTGGGATTTAAGCCTGTTTCTTTAACAAATGGACCACATAGCCTCCTTGTGATGGAGAAAAGGGTTCAAGAGTAGGTCTGATTTTATGGATTTTGACCTTGTTGGGGATGACCAAGCGTAGCACAGAACATAAGAAAAGTTTGCAAACTAGGGGAGGCCAATCTAAGCTCATCCGGTACCTAGTGGCTGATTGATCTCAGAACTTTGTTCAATCGGGTCTTAAAGGATCCCAGTGATTGAGACTCAACAGGACTGGGAATCCCATTCCATACCCTCACCAGTCTCTTGTCACCTTACTTAGTAAAAAAGCTTACTCTGAAGCTTTAGGATTTTATGTTTGTTTGTTAATATAGGGTATACTGAATGATCGTTCACATAGTATACGTTTTTTATTCGCAACAGGAGGATGTCTCAGTAAATCTCAAGCCCTGATAGGGTTATGTAAGGCCACCCCCCTAAGGCAAATAAAAAAAGTACACCATCATTAAATTTTCTGTTTATACCACAAATATATATTTTTAAATAAATAGCAATACAATTTTAATTTTTATATATATATATATATATATATATATATATATATATATATATATATATATATATATATATATAAATCAATTAATTCAGGGATTATTTTACCTGGTGGATCTTTGCTTTTATTGTCCACAGACTATGCATTGACACATTAATTTCAAACCCTGTGTATGGCCTCTTTGCATACGTCTTTTTAGATAAATCAGATTACAACTCTTGTCGTGAAAACATTGCTAGTATTATATTCAGCATGGTATTCATATAGTATACATCATGTATACCATAAAGATTAGTTAGAATTTCATGCCTTCTTATCCTGTGTACAGATGTCAGCCCAGATTTAGAACACTGTGATCTTTATTTTTGTGATTGAAGGGTGTCATTTTGCACAGTATGAACGACTCTGCTTTGCTTTGCAGTTCTCTCGATTCAAACTGCACAAGATGACATCTCCTACAAGAAGACACCCTGCACACAACACACTGACTTTTAACTTTGATGTAACACATCTTCGTTCAGACTAGCCCATTATATTTTGCTGAAGCCTTTAACCTTTTTTTTTTTTTTTTTTTTTTAACAGTTTCAATGCTACATAGGGTTAGGGTTAGGTGTAGGGTTACAAGCCACCCGCACATTGAGCTCAAGTGAACACCTACAGGGATGGCCTTATTTCTCAAGCTCCTGGGTGTTAATTGGTAGGCAGTGCTCCAGGTAAGGTTTTGGATCATTGAGTAATGTATTCTCCAATTTAGACAATATGACCCCATTCACAGCTGCGATTTAAGGTGGCCCAGGACCGCCTCGGGGCATAAACATAAACTCCTATATCTTTTTCATAGATTCCATCTAAAATTTCAGTATCAATGTGACAGAAATATAATGAATCTTGGTTGTAAATCTCTGTCCCAGCGAAGGTATGGTCCTTTGGACAGGCTGGCCCGACAGTTCATTTCCAGGATCGAGAAGTCGGTCAGCCTGGAAGAAGGCGAGACTGTTGCCAGAACGTATTGACCTAGACAGGAAACAATGTAGTAGCCGCAGATTGTAAAAGCAGCTGCAATCGTTTACCAAGGTGTCATGCATACTAGCATATAAGGGAGGTGGAGACTCGTAATCTGTTCCTTCGCTTTGGTTATAAAATATAACCCGGAAGGACCTGTGCAGTAAATAGTACAATATCGTGAGTGTTTGTTTTGTTTGTCTTGTCTATAATTGTTACTTGTGTGTTCATAGATGGCTAACACGTTCTGGAGCTGTCACTAAGGGCCAGCAGTAAAACCTGGAACAGTACTTCACTATTTGTCACTGTATAAACTGTATCACCCACCACAAGCACTACACCGCACACCCAGGACTGGTGATCACGTTTGTATATTGTGGGAGAGATACCTGTGTTTATTGTTTAGGGCTGCAAATCCCTGTTTTATTTATTTATATATATATATATATATATATATATATATATATATATATATATATATATATATATATATATATATATATATATATATATAATGTAAGAAACAAATCAAGCATTACTATATCCATTCTGAGTGCAGGCTATG
Organism: Polyodon spathula; assembly: GCF_017654505.1. Lineage (NCBI taxonomy): Eukaryota > Metazoa > Chordata > Actinopteri > Acipenseriformes > Polyodontidae > Polyodon > Polyodon spathula. The sequence continues at coordinate 53,150,528 of NC_054539.1, forward strand.
GTTCCATTAAAAAAACAAAAACATAACAGTTCTGTTGCTGTGATATTCAACAGTGGTGACAGTTTCTACATTTTAGGCCTGCTTTTCAATCACATAAGTGAACGTGCCTTAAACTGCAAATATGAACTGGGTTGCAGACCGAATTATGCTGCAGCTCTTGGCCACCACAGTAGTGTGAAAAGCAACATTACCTTAAAGTCATGAGTACTTTCAATAAATACTGTACATAGTTTAATGCAAATTTATAGGGTCTGAATAAATTACAGCCATACATTTTAAATGCAATATTATTTTTAACCAATGTACAAAAACTCAGTCTTATAATAGAAACAACAATTAAACACAATGTTGCAGATGGAATATACTTAACAAACAGCTTGCATGCACATACTATATATTTTTTTAAATAAAAAAACTGTACTAATGCAAATAAATAAATGATAATATTGTATTTATTATTGATTGCCTTGCTCTAGTACTAAAAAGCATCCTGACTCTCTCCAAACACAGAATATTATATTTATCATACAGATTTACCTGACAAAAATTCAACTGACAGATAGGGAAATTGGTAGGTTAGGTTGAGGGGGACTAAGACAGCGTCAAGAATCTAGTCGCTTCTTCACCAGTCACAAACACGCATTGCAAGTGAGTGGATTCAACCATAGGTTTTTTAGTTTATTTTTATTTTTTAATGAGAACCTGTACTTTTTGATTACGTGTTTCTGGCAATTCCCAGGCTGGCTGCAATTAGCTGTCTGGGCATTTCCATGATCCATTCTCTACCTACCGCATGCAGTATATTCATAATTGCGTTTTGACGCCGAGAACCAACGAAGTACACGAAGCTTGATAACTTGCAAACTCAAGTTGTGCAGCAAAATTGCTACATGTATTCTTTAAAAACACCCAGTGTACAGCTTATCTGGAGCGCTGGGCTTGGGGATCAGAGGACACATACTAACTTCTAGATCTCCTGAGCTGTTGTGGGGCATTGCAATTAGGGAGAAAATTGGGAGTAAAGTTATTGGCACGCTAAAACAAAAAAAGTGAATTAAATTTTTTTTTATAAAAGCATCAAGTCATTTAAAAGATTCATGTTTTTACAGAGTCCTTGCTTCTGTGCGTGTGTAAAATATGTTGCCAGACAAGATGTAAAAATCCCAATTGCTTGAACTCCAGGCCAGCAAATGAAGTGTTAAGTGTCTGCTCTGCTGCCTCTTTAATGTCTCCAGCTCGCAAAATAAATAAAGTCTTGGCTCATTTCTACTGGGAGACATCCCATGAGAGAAGCCCCACCCACCCACACACACACACCCTCCTGCTCACAACACAGCCAATTACTCCAGATTTAGTTAAACACCAATCTCTTGCTTTGCAAGGGTCATTAACTAAAACCATGTGCAGATTGTTTTTTCAATACATTTCCCAGATATGCCTAATTGCGGCAGTATGCTGCTCCATCAGGCCTAACTGCCAGTGCCACTGAGGCGAGCGTGGCTGACACAAACCGCCTGCCTTCATCTTTGTTTTACTAATAGACAACCATTAAAGACTCACAGGGCATGTCCCACTTCAATGTAAGGAAACCAAGCCAGGCAGGCACAGTAAACCTAGTGGAGCTGCCAGCAGATTTGTTGTTGCTCTCCCTTGAATTGTGCAACACACTTCTGATATTGTGGCTCTGAGGCCCTTCAAATCCTGAGAATGTAGTACAATAACTCGCTGAATCTCACCTGCAGTGGCTTGTCACACATTGGATTCTACCACAGGATGAACATGATGTTGTTTTAAAGAAACATGTCACAGCGCATGTGTTATTGGATTTACAACAATCGTAGAAGAATAGTATTTTGTATTAAAATGTGTAACAAGCAAGTGTGAAGTTTGAAGTTTTAAAATCTGCCATGGGGTGCATTGGTAAATTATTTTGAAAGGCAGAATTCACTTGCACAAATATTCTGGAATGAGCGGCCAGAGGACATATACCGGACGATTTTGCTAGTGTAAACGCTACCTAACATGTCCTTTTATCCTCTCAAAAACTGGGGTTCAATTGAGGCACAGCCAGGATATTTGCAAGTGTAACCACCCTTAGGACATGTTCCAGAACAATTCAAGAAACTTCCCAAGCCAGTTACATCATCACCTTGCTGCATTCGTGATTAATTAAGCGGCAGCAGTAAATACCAAGATTAAATATTTGCAGGGTTATTACATGAACATAGTAAAAGTGGAATAACATTAAATATATGTTGCTTATCTTTTGAGAATTGCTTCTAATCCTCTTCATCAACATCCACCACAAGCAATGAGGATGGTAGTATTTTCAAATGATGGTGCTCGATGATGTTGTCACTACACCACAGTGTGTGACGACATCAGCTTACAAAGTGCATCCGCTCATTCTCTTCTCCTGACAGTACCCCCTGCTGTTTCATACAAGTGTAAATGCATCCTTCCAGAACAGAATGTTTCGGAATCCTTTCAAAACGATTCCGGAACGCAAGTGTCTTTTATTATCCTAAAGGTTAATTTACCGCTTCTTTCTACAGATTCACTGTACTGACTTCTGAGGTTTGAATGTTGCATTGTGATAAGTGCTCAAAACAAACAGCAGCACAGATGGGAATTATGCAATAAAACACAGTAAACTGCACCATGAGTGCAGGAGGGGATCAAGTGAACGTAAAACAAGTACTGTAGTGGACTCTGGGGTAATATACCACGGTTGGTAAGAATCTAACAGGAAAAACTAACATACAAGTCTTCTTGGGAGGAGTTGAAATATTTCTTGTAAACACCACCCATTCTGGAGCGAAGTGTGTGTGTCGGTGTGATGTTGAGTGATTTAGTTTTCATAATGGGTAGAAAATTCCTGCACTTCGTGGTTCTCCTTGTTTCACAGATGAGTGGAAATGTGGTTTAATTAAACAAATGCAGCATCTTCACTCTTAACAGGTCTTGTGAGAACATTTGTCACTAATTGGTGTTTCCTAACTGCTATAGACTTTCCCTAATTGCACAAGCAGTAATTAATCACGTTATGTTTGTTTCTGGCATGGTTTCAATTCCACGCTCTAGTGAATTTTCTATCCCATACATAGAATTTACATTTTATGCTTCAGTTTTCAATATTTATGTTTTTTTGATTTGTAAGTCAAAGAACAAAATTAAGAGAATGCACTATGTATGCATCTGGAAACATTCTGTATTCTACTCCTGTGTTTGTTCCAAAGCGCATTAGTGGTTCATATTTCAATGGCCAGCTTGTAGCAGTACAAAAAATGTCATGGTTCTTCGTGGTCCTGGGTAACTGAAATAATAAAACTGTGAGTAAAGACAAACAAATCAGGACTATCCCCCCTCTTTTTGTCATGCCTTTACTCATTGATTACTTTTGTGTTATCTAGTTAGAACCATCGTGAATCCTCTGTCCAGATTAGCTGTAGAGACCTTTGGAATCCAATGTACAGGATCGAGGTACTTGACTTGCCATAACCTCCACTAGTAGCATACTTTAGTGGTAGCAAGTTGTGCAACATGATTTTATTCATGACATCCCATCCTACTTTAATGACATTGAATGACCAGTTTGACCAATAGCCTTGTTTGGCCAAACCTTGCAGTTTTGGAAACTGATTCAGGGCCTGGACAATCCCAACGCAGGGGCAATGCTGAGAGAACGAGCTCAGATTGACTGGTCAATGTCACATGGTGAGGTTGGGATCAAGATGGGACTCACCATGAATTTAAATTAAATTACAGACTTTATTCACCAAGACAGAAACACAAGAAGATGTAAGTTTTTGGATCAAACAGCATTTTATTACAGGGGTTCAGTCTTCATTTTATACTTCAATTACTCATTTTTACAGAACATCATCATTAATGTACAATAACCTGCAGAAAACTCTTCATAACACAAACATCTATCTTATGCAGTCCCTGTTTTTTCAACACTTAAGAGATTTGACTCTGTAGAAGTAAAGGTCGGATTAAATGAAAACACGCTTCTTTATAACTCATTATGATTTTTTTTTTTTTTATTAAATCCACTTTGGTGCTGGGTGCTTTCACTACAGCAGACACGGCTGTGGGGTTCATTGAGTATGGTTGTTTTGGGCTAATGGATTCTGATAATCTGGTGAAAAGGGTGAAAAATCAGCTGAAGTCCTCTGTGCTCAAACAGTACAGTATGTAAATCGCTCAAACTCACATTCAAGTCAAATTTCAATAGTCACTATTTTACCAGATTATTGCTACCAATTTAGAAGCATTTGTTCAGTCTGGTGCAATGTGTGACTGGATAAGACACAGGTGACTCTAACCACACACACACTTTTATCTTTAGGAGCTGCTCTGGTTCAGTCTACTCAAGCCACACACATTGCTGGAGAGTACACTTAGGGAGACCAAGTTACCCGGAACAGTTTGGGACTGACTGACTTAACTTCCATCGCAATACATTCTGGCAAGTGTAGCAGGGCTCCAGACAAATGTGTTGGTAGCAAATGAATATGTTGGGTACTGACTTGAGGAGAAAGTTGGTTGCGACCATATATAACTGCTTAAAATACAAAAACAACTTATGGCACTAAAAAGTGATGCTAAAACAGTAATGGTTAATCTATGCAGCTTTATGACTGCAATGAAAACAGCATGCTTATATTTTAGATATTTTCAAAGCAGTCTTTTTCATTAGCAGTGAACGGCAGGTTTGCTACTGCAATCAAGTAAGCTGCATTACATTTGATTTTTAATTCCTGAAATGTTTGTAAGCAGCTGCAGTACTTCAGTAGCACATTGCTCTGGCTACTGGTGTCAGGGTAGGTGTAAGCTTTTGAATTGCAGTCCCGTATTTCTATGCTTTCACCGTTCTTCAAATGGTCAGTTTGAGAAATACATTTTTCCCTGCAACAGCTGACCCTGTTTTAGTTCAAAACGCACGCTACGTTAACTGTTTTTCCTTATGGCAACACCTTGAATTGCTGTGCCTGCTTTTTTGGCTGAAGATATCAGCTCATCATCTTACTGGGGAATCTGCTGGCAATGAAGTCATCGTCAAACATCTGACGGTCAACAATATAACTGAATCTATTATATCTGGGATAGGATGTGGCTGCTAAAGGAGATTCAACAGATGAAAAAAACTGGTTTGTCAATACTATTTAGGCACCCTACACTTTGACTGGCGAAAGACAACATTGTTTTTTTCAGTATGGTACAATAACCATTTCATTGTTTTAATTATTTACCTATTTGCTGTATTTCAGTCCTTAATTATTAAAAATGTTCAGGGCATTTTGTTAATGGCACGTGTGCGATGCACAACCCACAGTACATTTTTATTTAGGTTTTCGTTGTTCTAAATTTCTTGAAAGCAACTTCATTTTAAAAGGTAAATTTTACATAATAGTACTTGCACATGCTTGGTCACCATCACTCCTGTTGCAGGAAACTGGAGTTACCGTATTTCATATTATATACTGGTGTTAACACAGGACCGCTAGACTTCCAGACATTTGTAAATGACCAGATTGTCACCGTTCTTTCTCGCACATGTGATAGGCCAGCTTTTTTTATTATTATTTACCAGCGAACATCATATCGCAGTCATCAATATTGACACACATTTTTAAAAAGGAGAGGTGGCATTTTGGGGTTTACGGACGCCAATGGAGCCTAAATCCAAAAAGCCAGTTGCCAAAAAAATTGTCACATTTGCAAGAATTTTAGTTGCAGTCTGAAGCCCTGTGTAATCGTTTAGTTTAAAGAACTGACGTGAAATGTATGAGACAAGTAAAATGTACCAGAATGCACTGGTGGAACTGTCCGGTGAACATAGATTTAGAAATTCTAGACTAGAAATCTTTAAAATTATTGCCATCGATTTATTTTAGTATTTCTAAAATTGAACAGTATTGAGTCTTTAGTAATTATGGATTATATGTGCTACCTAATTAGATCATCAGCTGATCAGCTTAGACGCACCCAGTTACACATCTGTACAATCATACATACACAACCACGCACACAAATTATGAACATCTCCTTTATCGCAACCTGTCCATAGAATAAATTTCCAGACACAAACTAAACTGGCTTCCTACAAACACGCTCAGTACACAAAAGACACTTAAACCCCTGGAGGTCGGGTTTACAGTGTGCCTCCGAGGCGTTCTCTCCCCTGCACTGTGTGTAGTCAAAATCAAACAATACTTAAACAAACAGAAACTGCCCCGGATAGAAAGAAGAGTTTCTGCTTAAAGCCTGACTTTCTAAGCTTGGGCAAGCTATGAAACAAACACATTCTGACAATAATTCAATCACAAAGCTATAAGCCTTAGATTCAGGATCAGCTGTGGACTGCTGGCCTTGCAGCGCCATCAATGCCTGTATCCTGCTGTCTGGTTGTACACAGGATTTGGTTATTTAGCAAAGAACGTATAAAAGTTTCCCACAATGAAAGTACAGCATGGTAAAGCTTATTAAAAAAAAAAAATCTAACCAAGGTAAACTATGGTAAATACAAGTAAAGCCATGGGAAAAGCATGAGAAAACTGCAAAACTAACATGCAATTTACTATGGTAAACCTTTATTAAGCCCCACAGAAATCTGTAGTAAAATTTCTAAACATCTGCAAACAAGAAACATTTATTTTCTGCTAAAAACTTATCCAGGTCTACGGCATTGACTTCATGAGATGGTGGTAATGACTATTAATAAATAAAAAAGGAATTAAGTAAACAATAACCCATGACAGGGTGCGCAATCTTCAACTACCCAGAAGTGCAGGAAGTTATGTCTTACCACACACCCTGGAGTGGGTTACTGCTCTTATAAAATGGCTTATGTTTATGTTATATAAAAACAAAATTAACAAACAAAAAAAATTAACATTTTCATCTTTAAACTAAGTTTTATGTGATGTATCCTTCTGCCAGTGCAAAATAGTTCCTGTGCTTTGTCTTTAGAAGCTACACATTTGCTGGAAAAACTTAGTACAGCTGAGTACATTTGTAATTTGAAAAACATCTTATTGGCATGTTTTATACACTTTGGTAAGTAAAAGTTTGAAATCACTTTTTTTTTTGTCATATGCTGTCCCTTCGTTGTTAAGATCCAACGCATCCGATCTCCACTCCGCAAATAGTCTCACCACACTTCTCACTGCACTACAGATCGTGTTTATACTCTGGTCTCATGCCACCTAACAGTAGCAGTAGGTACAACTGAACAACACTTCACAACTTGCCCACTGTGTCTTAACTGAACAAAATATCTATAAATACATACAACCGAGCAAAAACCACCAGCTTTTATAGTCACGGTCTAAGTGGGTTAAGCTTATCTTTGATTCAACAACAGACAGGCACACAATACTTCTAAGATCATTTACAAAACAAGGCCTTTTTAAAACAGTTATATACAATATTCCCCTACATTCTATAAAATGTGTCAGCTCTATTACAGGGGGAGAGTTTAACCTCAGCAGTGCATTTTAATGGAAATATTTTACAAGTTCACCCCCTTTTTACTCCAGACATTCTAAGAACATTAGAAAAATTATGAACAAAAGGAAGCCAATCAGCCCATCAGTGCTTGTCCAGTTCCAAGAAGCTGATTGTTCTCAAAACTTTGTCAAGTTGGGTCTTAAATGATACCAGTGATTCAGCATTAACAATATGGCTAGGTAACCGATTCCATACTCTCACCACTGCAAATAAGTGTCTCCTACCCTCTGCAGTAAGTCTGTTTCCACTTAATATACAACTGTGCTTCCTCTAGTACTTTCTGTGGGCCTGGAAAGCAGGTCAGGTAAGGCGAGGTCTGTGAGCACACACAGTCAGAGGACACAGCAGTGAACAGCAACTGGCTGCTGCTATCCGTGAAGAGGACAGAAGCGAGCACGTTGCTTTTTAAATTGGGTATTGATTGCGCTATTGTACCTGATTAATGGTGTCCCCTTCCCGTTCAATTATCTTTCACCCCTGCGCCTTGGCCTCCCAGCACCACCTCTATGATTAAAACACAAAAGATTTGCAGTGCCGCTTTTATTAACTGAGCCAAAGTGCTGAGAATGGAAAAAAAAACAAAACAAACAAAAAAAAAACAGAGTCCTAATAACGCAAGCAAGTCCATGCACTGGAGTATTCTTTTTTTAATGGATGTTTAGTAGAAAAACCATACAGGATATTGTTATTTGAGAGAAACAAGGTTATTAATCACTGTTTCTACACTCAGGTTACTACTTGACCAGGTTTTGTTTTCTTAGTAAACGGATTCACAAAAATGGAAAAACTAGCAAGGCAATTTATAATAATGATATGCAAGCGGTGCTTTTTTGCAGGAGGTAAAGCTGGTGTGTGGATAATATTCCTGCACTCACACTCTCTCTCTCTCTCAGGACTTCTGCGCTCGCTTCATCCTTGTGACTGCATCAGCCTGGGAAATTACCAACCCTGCTTTACAATCAGAGCAGAGTTTTCTAGCTTGGAGCCTCACCGGGACAGTCCTGCAGGCTCTAGCAAACCCCCAGTGACACCAGCAAGCTTAATGCAGCCCTTCTTGTTGACACAGCAATGCTTCTCAATGCGAATCAATCAGATGTGCAATTATAGCCCCCTCAGTGCAGCCCACAAGCTAATTATTCGGTGGAAGCTTGTTTAATATAAAATGCTGCTTCTCCCTCAGCCCCCCAACTCGCAGAGACACTCTTTCTAATGTGTACTATAGATGGTGATTATCTTGGATTACTTCGCACAGCAAGATTTTAATTTAATTGATCTGACTTCATGGACAGCTCTCTCCCTATCATTTTTCATGCAACAAGGTCTCTTGACATGTTATCAGTGAATTTAAAAGAGAAAGAGCTGCATGATGAGGATTCAGTTGCTAAGCCCTAGACATAGACACGCTCACGCACAGAGACAAACATACACACACACTGGAAACAGTGTATTTCAGTGAGATGGAGAAAAAAATTATTAGTATTCACAGTACTACAGTAAGACACACAGAACCCACCCCCAAGAGGCAGATGTGGGGTACAGCCAGGTTACTAGATGCCAGGGATGTTCGATTCAGTTTACATTTTAAGTGAACGTTGAAAAGACTTAAATATGAAAAATTACACAGCACACATCCTACAGTATAAAACACTCCGACTGGACTACAGATGGCATGCATGTCTTTGCCAATAGTTAATTTTCTGAAGCCTTGTTTACAACTACTTCAATCCCTGCTGGAAATCCCTTCTGTGGAGATGGACGCAGGTATAGATTGCATTAAGTGATGAGCTCCTCAAATCTATCCTCCCAGGACCCCGAGGCGCACAGTTTTTTTGTTCCTACCAGCATCCAACAGTTTTTCATTTTAACCCTTCATATAAAAAGCAAAACGCATCACTCCCAGCCTCGCAGAGCTGCAGCCGGCTGTAGCGACACTGACAGTTTTATGCACATCAAAACAAAACAAGAGAGACAGACAGGCCTATTGGACCTGAGAAAATCTGAGGTTGACCAGAGGGCTCCTGTACAGTACAGCAACATATACAATATTTCAACAAAGAGCACATCATGGCTGGCAGCTGGGTTTCCATGCAATGTTTGAGTCACTTCTTTCATCTCTCAGTGGCGTGAGTGAGGTCTCGATGCAGTGGTGGGGGAGGTGGTAGGGGAGGTGGTGGGGGAGGGGGGCTGCAGGCTCTGTGCTCTGGAGAGCTGCGAGGGCCGGGACTGTGGCGAGCAGACAGACAGGTCCTGGCCAGGCTCTCCGGGACTGCCCTCCTTCACCTCGCAGTCCAGCTGGGCTGGGCACTCGAAGTGAACGCAGTGGAACACCTGCAGGGACGACACACAACAAAGTCATGTTACAACCTGCAACAGAGAGCTGGAACGAGAATCTTTACCACAGAGCTGGAATGAAAGTCTTTATAAGAGCAGATTGGTATTACTGTTCCCTTTTATAATGCTGTTTTCAACAGCCATAGGTAAGAGACAATTTGTGATCCACCTTATAACGCTATTATGGGGCAAATGAGTCAAGACCATACAGCAGTATAAAGAGCCACCTTATAATCAGGAAGCAATGTTTCTGGCTGGGATAAGAAACTAATAAGAGAGCTGTAATCACAAAAAAAAAAAAAAAAAAAAAAGAATAAATCACCCTGGCCTTTATGAGCCACTTCAGGTTTCAATAACTGGGACAGTTTAACAGGTAAATCTGTTATTTTGGGAGAATGTTCTGAAGTTGAAATCAGACAGGGAGATGAAATCCCCTAGAAATCCTTGCATGCATGCAGGAAGTGTGCATTAACATGGTTCTAGTAAGTATTTATATTTCCAAAGCCCTATTTTTTTTTTTTTTAAGGCAGCTCAAGGCACTGTTAAAATAATAACGCGCAAGAACCAGGTCCTATATTTATAACATGTTCATGAATAAATTACTAGATTTATTCATACGCATAAAGTTTAGAATTGTGGCACGCATAATTAAGTTGGTTTATCAATCTTGCTTACAAAAAATGGAGCTGTGCATTTAAAACGCCCCTATATAGCCATATATGGTAAACGTAGCCATTTGTCATTGCTCTTCTTTTTAGGCGAGTGCCCACACTGCTGTTTTGAAGCATAAATTAAATTGTGGGGTCTGCCTTGACGCATTACAGTATGTGAATTTATAGGAAAAATAATTCTTAATAGCCTACACACCTGCTACAGTCTATCATATTAATGTCTTCTGTAATTACCAGGGCTCAACCGAAACAGTCACAAAAACATTACCTTCTGCTTAAGTAATAATATGGTAACATTCAGATCATATTACTGCCTAAATATTATCAATATTAATAGCAGCATATTTTATATATAACAGCAATAATTTCTGAAAGAGTTATTTGTGACAAACATTGCAATTTCAGCAATTCTTGCATCAATAACATAAACCTAATGGGAGTTATTTCACTGATTGCGATTGCTGATGCGGAAATGATCGTATGCATGTTCGATCGTGTGCGACTCTACGAACACTCTCATGCAAGCTTTTGGTGATGAATCACATGCTTTCTGCTTGAACGGTATTCTCCTGTTGTAGATAAACAGTGGCTTAACAATAAACACATCAGCTGTGCATTTGTTGGTCCTTTTTCCAAATCTATTGTCTTTGCTTTTACTATTGGAAATGTGTATAAACAGACCACAAGAGGTGGCTGAGCTGGAATGTGTGTAAAAGGACCAGCAGCTCTGAACCAGGCTCACAAGATCCTGGTCACAAAAGAAAAACGCACATTGTGAAAAAGCTGTACAAAAAAAAAAAAAAAAAAAAAAAACCACATTAAAACTGCCATTCCCGTGCTCACGTCTGGTAGATTAACCTGACAGTTTTGTGATCAAGCATGGAGAGATGAGTTTACTGCAGCTTTTTAATGGCACCTAATGCCTCAGGTTTCCCAGCAGTAAAACTCAGTGTCATCAATCTGCAGGAATCACTAAAACATGTGGAGAGTTTATGAATGAAGGGTCCTGGGAGAGACAAAGCAATATAAATGCAACAAGAGCTGAATAACAAATTAACAGGTCCAGTTAGTGGCAGCTATTTTATTATTGAAAAGCTCGTTTGACTATATTGTAGGGGTAGGTATCTAAGCATGAAACTTGGCTGCAAAATTAAAAAAGTAAACTTCCACATTGCTTAGTGGACCTTGATGCTGAAATGACATCATTTAGCTCTACCAATATTGTTTTTATTTTCCTACTTTGACTATTAGCTTGTGTCAAATTATACCTAGAAATCTAATATTTAAAACTCTCATTGGAGAAGCGATGGGCATTTTTATATATTTTAATAATCAAATGCACGTAATTTACTAAAATTATTGCACTACTATACTTTACATCAATCTGTTACTGACTAAAAATAGTGCATAATACCAACATTGAATTAATAAATAAATTAGTCTTCATTGGACAGCTATAAAATATAAATACATGTTTACATTAACCATTCAAGGATCAGGATCGTGTTAACATGATCATACTGAAGTGGGCTTCTAGAAACCGCGATAAAAAAAAAGCACTTAGTATTTTACTTACAGGGCCACCGTACTTTGCAGTACAGGCTTGAAACATACATCAGTGAATAGGGGAGGGACGGATGTTCACTTCCTGATAGATTTTTTTTTTTTTTTTGTGTGATGTCACTGAGAGGGGCATTTAGTGTTTAAAGGGTAGAGACAGTTTACAGCAGCCATGCAGAAACAAAACATCACAGAAACTGGTTTAGAGCTAATAAAAAGAGGAACACTAAATCAGATGTATTTGTCTTATAATTATACAGTATTAGAACATTTACTCTGTCTCATTTGTTTTAATGTATGTTTTTACAACATTTATAAAATATCAAGAAACAAGTGGATATATGCATATACTACTTCATGAACTAAATGTATCATGTACGTTTTTTTTGTCCTTATTATTGACATTAATGCGTAACTAGCATTTTATTTATAAATATTTATTTTGAGAAAATAAATCAAGAGCAGTGTCCACTATTGCTTATAAAAAACTATATTATGTAAATAATATTAAAAACGTATACTATGTCATTGCAATCACCCAGGTGAAACAATATCTTGTAATCTGCTCAAATAACTGTAAAACCAACGGGGGCCAAAAGATGTCTAGCTCAGATTGTGTTTTTCATGCGTTTGATCTGCTTTTATTGTGCCTGAAAAACACAAGCCAAGTCGTTTTACAGTTGTGCCTATTTGCTTTGTGCCCCAATGGTTTCTTGAAACTTGCCTTGTGTTTTTGATATCACTACTTTAAATCGCAAGGCACTTTTGATAATGTTTTTTCACATTTCCAATGTGTCGTTTCAGATATCACTTCTTTTTTCACTTTATAACACACATATTACGGAAAAAGCAAAAAAATAAAAATAAAAAAAAAGTTAAGTTCAAATCCTGCCTTATTTATATATCTATCTAACAATATACTGATGCACAATGAAAACACATTGGAATAGCTCATTGGGCACATACATAATGTTATTTACATTTTAAATACTGAGCAGATAGGTTTGTTGATTGTTTGAGTAGTATTGTTCCTTGGGATAACAAAATACTGAGCTCAAGTCATGCTCAAGTGATTTCATAAAAATGCCAGGTGCTCAGTGTTTGTTATTCGAGTTGTTAAAATTCCCCAAATTAGTTGATTAAGAATCTGTATAAATAGCCATTCGAAAAGTTATTATTTGAATTAATGCAAGAACAGCGAAAGATACAACCATGCCCCACTTGAGTAATGAAGATTGCCTGGTTGCTATGGACATGATTGAAGGCGGCCTGTCTGTGAGAGAAGTTGCCTGGAGAATGAGATGTTCTGCTTCAACAATCAGCAGACTAGTCCAGAGAAACCAGTAAACCGGTGCTGTGAGGGACAGACCACATCCTGGAAGGCAGAGGGTCACCACACCGGCCCAGGACCGTTACGCTGACTGTTGCGTTGTTCAAGCCAACCAGTGGGGAAAACACGACCAGCCAACTTTAGCCAGCTGGCTGCAGCTGCACAGGAAGAGCGGCAGAACATCCCACAGCAGTCTATCCAGAGGCTGCCAGGATTGTGTTAATGCTCAAGGAGGTCATACCCGATACTAACTTGGTAATGTTTTCATTTTGGCAGTGTGTCACGTTTCATACTGAAAACTTATGATTCTGTGATCTTTATTTTTGTTCACATTATCTTTGATTTTGTTTCATAATTCCGTTTAAAATATTTGATTAAATCTATTAGACCTGAGTGTTGCGTTTTTTATAAAGATGTTTAAGTCCATTTAATCAGACACAAGGTGCTTTGTCCCAGGAAATGTTAAATAGGAAACACTTCTTAGGTATATCGCTGCCAGTGAAAAGACAGCAACTCCAGCTAAATAAGTCATCAATTATTCATACTTTATTCATTAAAACAGGTACGCTGATGTGTTTTGACACGATGTCTTCATCAGAGCGTACTGAAAGCAGGACTCATTACATCTATTAAAATGCACCCCGTACTCATTGTCATTCAACACCTTATCCAATTACTAGAAATAGTAATCTAGCAATCAATGCATTCAAGTCACATTCCAGATATGTAATCTGCTATATACTGTAGCAGCAGCATATCTGTTCTGCAGCAGGAAGAAATGGTGACGGCACAGGATGCAGTTTAAAGCAGTGAAAACTGCTATTTTTATTGAAGCGTTTGAACAGCAGGGAAATGGACGCTCTCTTATTAAATGGTACATTCAGCCACATGAAAACCACAACACAACCCCGAGCAGCATGCCCCAGAGCCCTATTGGCTCACACACTTTGTCCAATGGCTCAGACCCTCAGTCCCGTGCAAACAGTTGGTTGGTGGAACCGACCACAAATCACAGTGCAGCAAACATAGACCTCATCTACATACAGCTGCACTGTGCACGTGACACCCCAGGCAGCGCAACAGCACTGCAGAGACACAAAACGCACTTCTACTCACAGCAATACACTAACACTAACACTCCTGCACCCTCCCCCAGCATCCAGTCACAGGCAGTCCCAAACTGACCCGCCGTTACACTGCCAAAAACTCAAATGCTCCGGGAAGCACTGAACTGGTCCTGGTGTGGCAGCCTGTGTAGCTATCAGGGTGGAGGACAGCAATGAACAGGTCCTAGCGGCATGACCACTTCAGGGGCTAGGCCGCATCACGGTGCTCCAGGGCAGCCACCAGTCCCAGATCCCCACGCCAGTCCTGGATGGCAATTTCTCCTGGGTCCGGGCTTCCTGGGACCGCTGCCCCCCTCACCTCCACACAGCGGGGCAGAGGCTAGCTTGCATAGCCCCAACAGCAACCTCAGAATCCGGCTTGGCGAGGACTGGGTGCTGCAGCCACGGCGCGGGGCACTCTCTCTGGGGCTCTGGCGGCGCTGGGCTTCCTCTCTGGGGCTCTGATGGCACAAAGTACTCTCTCTCTGGTAGCGCAGGACAGTCACTTCCGGGCGGTGGGAGGTACTCTTTTGTTGACGTCACTGTGCAGTCTTCATTGGTGGCAGCGCGGCGTGCTCTCGCTGACATTGTGGGGCACTTTCACTCTCTCCAGCAGCAACTTGACGACCATTTGGATGACCTCATCCCACTCCCTCTCTGAGCGCCACGGCTTCTCCTGGCACCAAACCCCCAGCTGTGCTCTGAGCTGCCGAATTTAAACATGTATCCCAGTGCGTGGGCCCCAACTCTGTGTAGGTATTGAGCCGCACAGCCCTTTAGTTTGAAATTGTAATTCTGTGTTTAGTTTTTGTTTTAATTAACAGGCAGTGCAAACCGCTTGCCGTGATTGTGTATTCTAGATCTGCCCTGTTTGTTAAGTACAGTTTACCACTTGTATTTAATAAAACAACGTTCATTGCCCGACATAGTAGTGTGGTCTAGTTTATATTTTCTTTCTGGTATTCTGTCTGGCTGATCCCACCCTGATCTGAAAGAACGAGTGCCCCTCCCAGGCGCTACATATGTTCAATGTCAATCTGCCACATAAAGTGATTTTTTAAAATAAATATAACAATTGATTCAGCATAATGCAATTGACACATCCAAATTCAATCATGATTTCATATTATTTCATCACAGTATAAAACATGAATAGAAACTATCAACAATGTATATGCATGTTAAAGTTCTGTGCAAAAGTATGTATGTTCAATGAAACTCATTCATATGACATATATATATATATATATATATTTTAAGTTTGCAACATAACCCAGTGTGGGACTCGAACCCAAGACATGCGTCTGATGCAGATTGCAGTGCAGACACCTTAGCTTTCACGCCACAAAGTTTACATTTTCATTTCACAACATGTGCAAGTAGTATAGCAGTAAAGTTTTAATAAGTAATGAGAGGAACACGATTTTGTAAATAATGATTAGCTTTGTATTGTATTGAAAGTTTTCATCTAATTTTGCATACCATCATAAGCAGCTTGATCTGTTCATTGAGTATACTGTAACATGTTCATGTTTAGGAAGTAGTACTCTGTAGGTCTGCAGCCTTTTCCACAGACCAAACCCGGACATATTTCTCAGTCAGCCTTGATCTATCAAAACTGCAGTGTACTGTTATACAGTTTAACACAATTAAGCAGGTTGACAATTCCCAGTCCTTGCATAAATATGCCTTTACAGTTAACAGAATGCATTATGCTACATTTATTATTTTATTTCTTATACTAATATGAAATCATGGAAACATCACCATTTATAACATATTTAAAAGTACAATAATTGCAAACAGCATCCATCTACCTGTAATTTTAGGCAACTTGAAAACTGAACAGAAGTCTCCTTAAACGTTTATATACGAACAACATAGAAATACTGAATATAATTCATATTAGTGCTGTTTTGTAACAAACTATTGAAAATGTACTTTTTTCTTAATAACATGTACCAGTAAGTATGTTTTCCTAAAAGGAAAAAAGAGTCTTGGTTTAATCACATCAAAGTGTGCTCGCTCACCGGAGGTGCACAACATGGGTCAAAAAATGTCAAGTACCTGGCACATCATAAATGGTATCTTTCTAATTCCTGTGACTGAGGGTATAAGAAGTATGCTCTGTGGTTGCAAAATACCACCAGTATGCAGCCTGCTGGGATCCTGTGACTGCAACCTCTTACTTGGATTGTTTACATCACGTGGATAAGTTTGTTGTCTTTAGCATTATTCAAATGCTGGGGACAAAGTAGAATGTACAGATCAGCACTAAACAGTAAATTTGTTTAATAAGGTAGTGGAAATCGTTTAAGCAACTAATGGATGTCAAAGAAAATATTCTAGCAAGGTTGGTGTTTCTTATGCATTTCACTTAAAAAACCAGACATCAGGGCATCCGGGCTTGTTAATTCCTGCCACCAGGACACAGGTGCCAATTCCCAGACTGTCTGGTCAAACCCAGACAGGTGGCAACCCTAACTCAGGGAGATGGTACTGAATTCTCAAATGCTCTGCAACACCTGTATAAACAACACACATTCACATGTAACACATATAAAATACAGACGAGACAAACTGAACAGACAAGTCTTGCAACAAAGCAACTGATCGCAGACGTTACAATATATTTTTTTTATTTGAGAGTAAACCAGAACTGTTGAATATTTATTTTCGTTTCATACAGTATTAAATGACATTGTTTATATGATAGTGAAAAATAAATATCAAGATAGATAAATAAATAAATACATAAATGTCTATGCATTCATTTATGTATTAATTTATTTCAATATTTATCTTAAATGTATTTATTTATGTTTAACTTTTAACAAATATATAGGCTATCCTTCAGCATAGCTATTTCTCACAAATTTTGTAGTCTCTTGTAATAATTACATTTAATACTTAAATATAGTTTTAATTATGTGCAATGGTGCATTCCCAATACCTCCGTTACCCATAGCTACAGTATTGGTTTCACCTTGAACCTTTAAGAACGCCTGTTTTTTTTTTTTTATTTATCTATCAGGAGCTTGAGTAATTTAGTGCCAAAGAAAGAAATAATGATTAATTTAATATTTATTTATAGTAATACGTTATGTTGCAGCGGCAGGCATAGGGCAGTTAATGGGTCTGTTCAGACGATTTATATTTGTTGCAATACATAAATAATATAAAAAGTCTTGTATAGTGCTAAATAGCAAAAACGAGAAAGAAAATAAGCTCCAGCTGGAACTATGCAGCCTGGGGGGAGAGCACAAAGTCAGCCGACTTATGACGCTGGGTCCCTGGGAAGGAGCGACTCGAGCCGCTGGCTTCACATGGGGCACAAGGTCGCCGCAGGACATAATTAGCAACAGGCTGCAGTCCACACAAATATGTATACATAAAAAAACTATTACAGCGATTCGCTTAATATCACATACATGATGTATAAAACAACATACAAAATGCAAAAAAATATACAGATATAAGCAACAATGTACTTATTCAGATCAGTCTTGAAAAAAAAATGGCGCTGAGATCTGTGAGCACAGTCCTTTTGATACCTCGGAGGCAGGGTCACAACTGTGTCACAAACTCAAAGAGCAGCTTTGGTATAAAGTATTCAGGATTCAGGTCTTTAGGAGGTAAATACCCATTTGGTAAAGGTTACATTTCCTACTTGAAAAGGGGCCCACTAAACACTTGATAGTGCTTAATTTAGAAATAATAAAAGAAACTTAATAAATTCACTGACTAGCATTCCAACCAGGAGTCTTTCTCAATGTCGTAAAGTTGAAAACACAGAGACAGAAATGCTTCTTTTAGTATTTGTAAAGGTGTCCAGACAGCGATATAGAAACAAATCCTGTCTTTTTAATTAGGTGCTGAATGAAAGCATTCAGCAACCCAACCCACAGGGCTTGCTGCTAATTGCAATCACTAATAATGTATCCCCTCCACCACCCCACCCACTATGCATGTAAAATTCATAAATTCATGACATAATTTCAGGATAAATGTATCTGATAATTAGACGCTGATTTACAATTATATATTTAAAAAAAAAATTCAAAAGGGGGTGGCTTTGATTAGCAGAATCAGTGGGTGTGACGTGCATTACACTGAACACAGCTGCCTTTGCTGAACAATATTCAAATTAATCCATTCAAATTCATGGGCTCTATATTTTTCACTTCTACATGGTGTTTTGCATGATGTAATTATTGTAGGAATGCATTAGAACATGATTGATTTTTTAGATTTTTTTTTGGTACTACTGTACTGTATGTTGTTTTTGCTGCAGTGCCTTCTTGGACAGGACTTCTTGTAAATGAGAACGTGTTCTCAACTGGTTTTCACCTGGCTAAACAAGTATGTCAGTAACACACATCCTCCTTTACCACGACTGTAAACTCAAAATTAGAGCTATTAGTATGTTCAAAAAGTGCAGCATACAAGTGCACAAACAGACAGACCCTTACAGCTACAGCTGATATTCTCATAACTTATGCTAAACAATGTTAATATTAAGTTTCATAATAATTAGGTAAGTGGTTCTCCAGATATATGGAAAAAATGTTAAGTGAGACGCATGTGTGTATGCCTGCCTCTACTATATACCCTTCACTGGGGTTTTCCTCACCAGCGGGGGGCAATAAAGCCTCCAATGCTGAGCGCTGGCATTGCCCTTGCCTTAGCAATCTCACCTCGTTGGCGGTATTGTGTGTCCCCACGATCCTGATGAAGGAAGCAGGATGCCTCTCGAAGGTAAGTGTCTGCCATGACCTGCAACACAAACATGACCACACCATGAGTCCCTGTTAAGAAAGCAGCAGCATGTTGAGTCCACATGCGCAGTGCCCTTGACTTCACCATGCGCAGTACCCTGACTTCACCAGTAGAGGGCTGTAGGTAGTAGACTGTGCAATGGGGTAGCAGCGAGGTTGAAAGCAGCATGTCTATTGCCTCTTGCTTTATTATTCTAAAAGTGCCAAAATCATTTCCCAGCTCCTGGATGTTTTCAGGGCTAAAGGAATAAAGTAGTTGGCTAGTGAAAAAAATAGGTCTTATTTCATTTTAAACAAGACTCGACTAGGTTATTAATCTCTGGGAAACGTGTGACAAACAGGCTCAGGTTAACACTGGCTCTAAATAACAGATCTAAATGATGATTGACACAGAAACATCAATAGAAAATTATACACAACACCCCCCTTTAAAAGTTTACCATGGTATTTATGCGATTTTTCTATGGTTGCACTAAACATGTACCATAGTTTACCCTGGTTTTCCATATTTATTAATATGCTTTACTATACAGTAAATTTATTTATACATGTGCCATTGGGAAGAACAATTTATTAATGACACTCTCCAATCCACATTCACAGGATATTCTATTTTGGAAAAGATATATAGACAATATACAACTTCTATGGACTGGGTCTGAGACAAATGTGATGTTATTTAAATATTACATTAACAATACATATCCAAATTTTACAATGGAATATAGCTTAACGGAATTACATTTTTTGGATTTGTCTATTATAAAATGCAGAAAGTGACCATCCTAGACATACAGTATAAGTAACAATATAGCTTATGGTCAATACCTGCGATTAAAGAGAAATTGTAGTAATACAACTAACTACGAAATGAAAGCGAAAGACATGCAAGATCGCTTTCTAACTCGAGGGTATAATACAAGCTGCGTATACTAAAACTACAACAATTGAACGGAAAGATTTGATAGGCAAAACCAAAAATGTAGAACCAACAGAAGATAGAATAACGTTTATCACAGACCACAGTAGCACACCCAATACCATCAAAAAATATCATTAAAATGGCAAGTATTGACATGTGATCCTCAACTTCATTTTATCTCATCCACTTTACCAAGGTATTGCTTCAGACAGCATAGGAACATTAAAGACTCTTTAGTCTCGTCAATGTATAAAGCACCATCGCCAACTGATAACTGGCTGTCTGATCCGATATATGGTAATTACCGGTGAGGTAGATGCACACATTGCTCTAACACATAATACAAAATGTTTTAAATCACCAATATACAGGATAGAAATATGCCATTAAGGGATTCATTCATTGTAACAGCACACATGTAATTTAAATGCTTAAATGTCCCTGTGGTCTAATTTATGTCGGTAACACAAAACGCCACCTTAAAATACTTCTCGCTGAACCCAAAGCTGCGATAAGAAACTAAAATATGGATCATGCAATAGCCAGACATTATAAAACTACGAACCATGGATCAGCCTCTAGTTTAAAATTTTTTGGATTAGAAAAAAATTGTAGTTCCTGAAAGAGGGGGTAACATTACAAATCTATTGTTAAAGGGAATCCTACTGGATATTCACATTGAAAAGCATGGAACCACATGGTCTAAATAAAACCCTTGACCTCTGTCCATATTTTTCAGAAAGTTTAAAATGTGGACAAATAGTTGCCATGGTCCACTTAGTGAAAAAAAAAATATATAATAGTGCTTTTTTTAGTCAAACTGACAATTGCTGTTAGAGAGGAAATCATGTTTTGAGATGTTGCGGCGATCGAAGTTTCTTTATTGTAGTGACCTGGTTGATTGTAAAAAAAAATTATAAAAAATTATAAAGTATTAGGACTGTGAATTTAATATTTACATGATTAGATAAGCATACTTTGCTGTATAATAAATGTTTTTAATTCAATTTGCATGAGTGATTATTTGTAATACTGGAAGTTTACTGGGTTTTGTGCTGTTAATGTATACAACTTTAAGATTGTGTAATTAAATCTACTAGTTGAATAATCATTTAATTAAGAAAGATGATGCATATAAGTGGGGGTTGTTTCTAAACAGCAAACCCTATCCACCCAACGAAGACACGAGGGTGTCGAAACACGTTGTGGTGTATAGATACCTGTTTGTGTACTGCTTTTGTTTTTAACAATAAAATAAAGTTTTAAGTAATTTGCAGTGGTCATGTTCTTATAAAAAATAATCTACAAGCCTTTGAGCCTCTTGCCACGGAAAAGCACTTGTTATTTTTCGTATTGATGCTTTTCATTTTACGAAAATAAAAATATATATAAAGCGCATCATAATATATATATATATATATATGATATATATATTATATATATCACTAAGAGCAACAATTACAACATTTAAAAGACACTGAAAAAGGAAAACGGGGAAACGATCTGTCTCTGTCAATTTTAATTTTTTTTAAGTATTTCTTTACCACAGGTGCACAGAAAATTGACATGCCTTATACTAATTAGCGCAACATCTTTAAAACATAATGTATTATTTACTGACAGAGGGACAATGCTGAAAGAAAGAGTCAGGGTAAAAATGTCCTTCTACTTTTTTTTTTGCAGAGCCACAGGTACTTTTAGCCACGCAAACGAATATTACACGCTATCCAAGTTTAATGACAATTAACTTGTTTTGTTAACATGGAAATATACTAGGGAACGCACTTATTGTGATATATATATATATATATATATATATATATATATATATATATATATATATAATATATATATATATATATATATTTCTGAATATTTGCATGCAGAAAAAATATCTTGCATGCTTGGAATTTAAAACAAAAATTTGCAAACGTGCTGTTACTGTCAGTGTTACACGATTAGTTAGTTGAGAAAACAAGCAGCATTTTGAAATATGAAGTCAGCCAGTTGAGAATTCTCGGGACTTTGTTATATTTTGGAGTCAGTTTCTTGTCAGTGTGACGCTCATTGTGGTCCCTATTGGCGCAAGGAAGTATGGTTCCTCTAGATATACTGTTTCTCTAGTAACTCTATTTGTGGTCCCCACTGGACAAAAAGAAACGTTCATTTCTGAGAATTAGCTATGCTGAAGGATAGCCTATACATCTGGTAAAAGTCAAACATAAATAAATAAATACATTAATAAATATTTTAATAAATACATAAATCAATACATAGATATTTATTTTTCTATCCTAATATTTATTTATTTTTCACTATCAAACACTGCCATTTAATACTGTATGAAATGAAAATAAACAGTTATTGATCAATTGTATATTAGTGAAGATTTCTGTACATAAAGGTCATCATGCTTTCATGTATTTTTTCTTTCAAATTAAAAAATATTGTAATGACAATTGCTTTGTTGCAGGACTTGTTGTCTGTTCAGTTTGTCTCGTCTGTCTTTTATGTTACATGTATTGTAAGGGGTATGGGTCACACCTTTACTTAGCATGGGAAAGGGAGTGAGTGACTGAGTGGGGAGAATGTGTGTTGTTGTTTTCGGGGGTTGCAGAGCATGGATGTGACTGGTTGATGAGCTGGACAGTGGCAAGAAACGACGGGAGGTTATATAATAAGGGGGTGCATGAGCCTGGGGACTGGAGACAGTCCAGCGTTGAACTTGAATGAGTGCATGATTTGCTATATTACTTGCAAATGTTATAAAACGGAAGGACACAATCTGTGACATAAGAAGCTACGGCATCTGCATTGGATGCATGTCTTGGGCTCGATTTCCACACTTTTAAAGAAATGAAATGTATTTTATTTGTGTGTAACAAACACATTTATGTGAAAAAATGTAGTGGATATGAATGGCACGTTCATTGAACTTACATACTTTTGCGCACATAACTAACATGCATATATAATGTGAATCTGTGCAGTGTAGTGGTTATGTAGTTGAAGTGAAGTATGACTAGTTAGGGTTCAAATCCTGCCTTACGTGCATGCATGCATGCATTATATATACACACACACACACACCAATAAGTCTTAAAACAATATTTCAGAAAATTACTGCATAATCTTGCATCTTAGCAGGTGTTAAAAGATCAAGGTAAACATGCTTTATTTGAGGAGGTGGAAAATCAGCTGAAAGGTTTGACCTGAGCAGGCCAGTGTGTTTTCAAAGCACTGGAAACCTTTGACTGAGCGCGTGGGGGTTTGTCATTATAAATCAGGATGCAGTTTGGCGATGAGTGGCTGATTTGAAAGACTCCCTAACCCAGAAGCAGCTGTGTAAGTGCCGTTAGAGAGGCTGTGCATGACAATGATTCAGGGAATGTTTCATCCCAGTAAGAAAGAGGAAGAGAACACAATGTATGTTTTACAGCACTTACTGTTGTGGCTTCTGGTGCCCCACATATAGCTGCATATACAATTATTTTTTAAAACACAATCATTACTCAACCAGGACACTCCTTCCGACTGCATTTCCCTTTCTATTATCCAAAGCTTTCACTGTCTCCTGGATAGGCAATTCTCTGTCCTATTACTCTGAATCATCTGTTCTATTAGGACTACAGTCATTGTATTTTGTAGCTTGCTCTTAATTGTACAGTAATTATTGATATGTATTTTTTTGTATACAACTAAGTTGCCCTGGGTAAGGGCGTCTGCTAAGAAATAAATAGTAAGAATAAAACTCTGAATCCTCTATTCTATTACACTGAATCTTCTCACAAATAGAAAAGGCATCACCTTGATTCCAGGGGCTGTAAACAGCTCTCAGTTATTCAGCATTTGCCAAATAGGTATGTAACACCTGTGTTTTTGTGAGAGACAACTAAATGATTCAGTCAGTGGGACTTCGTTAAGTTATTATACAGACAGGAGATCTGGAAATTTGATGTTCAGAATATATTAGGCTCCCATCCTTGCAATGCAATCAGTAGTTTATGGACAAACGGACACGAATACCAATGGTGAGCTGTAAAAGGTGTCCCATAAGGGTGTGGGAACTACTTGCCAAATCAGACTACTTAAAAAATACTTTTTTTAAGTAGCAGCTCCCTTATAAAAGTTTACCACAGTAAATCTTTTCTCATGGTTATACTATACATTTACTATAGTTTACCATGAATGGCTTTTTTAACATGCTTTACCGTACCTCCCTGGACATAACATACAACATAACATGCAAGTGTCTCAAGATGTACCTGCTCTGTCCGTAACATACAACATGCAATAAACCCAACCCTTTTCCTTAGAGGAATTGGTAACGGTAGACATTTGTACAGATGGATGTTTGTTTAGCAGAGTAGAGTCCTGCATCGGGTCAGGTATGTGTTGTTAACATTGCTCCATGGGTTTGGGTCTGGGTCAGAAGCAAGTCATAAAAATTGGACCCACACAGGACTCTGGTCCAGTGTGCAGAGTATTGGAAACGGAAGATTCCTGATGTGGAGACACACTTCACAGATGGTTCCACATATCCTCATAAAGCACTAATGTTGGACAATCTCAGGTTATCTTAGTTAAATTAAGGTAATCCAACACATGTCCACCTGGTGGCGAGGAGGTCATTTCAGGGGTGTCTACCTCGGTTTAAATCCTTAACCATCAAGGGACAGAAGTGCCTAGGGTTAGACATCCCACACATGAGGATACGGTACACCGATTACTGAGGTGAAGCAAGTTTGACTGCAGCTAAATTCACAAGGATGTTGTGCCAGACCTGGTTCACTCAGGGCACTGGTAGCTGTATAGCCCACTACCACCAGTCCAGTAGCCAGTGTAGTGTGGATGTAACTCACTGCTCAATGGCTACCTGCCAGCCTACGCTACTCTCTCTGTGATCTTCTCTTCCTTGCTCTGTGCTGCCAGCCCCCCAGGCACTACTATAATTAATGATTAGTATCCAACAGTCATGCCTGAATCCTTTGAGCCTGTCATATGTAACTAATTACATAACATTTACAGCACCAAACTAATTTAGATAATTACTGCTCACTCTCGTGGCTTCTACTCCACCAAAATGTGAATCCCAAATTCCCAGCCAGGCAAAAACAGTCAGAACTACATAAGATCACTAATCAACAGACTGTCCTGTAGTGCTGTCTCTCTGCAAGTTAACAGAAGGTGGGTTCCTTTGTTAAAGGCGAAAGTCTATCTGCCAACAGTATATACAGTAATAGGTACAGCATAGAGACAAACTCCTTTGCTTATCCTGGCCGGTAAAGCACAGAGGGACAGGAAGAGCTACAGCACAGCTGTGTGCAACGGGAGATCAACCAATATTTATTTTACATAGCGCCTTTCATAGTGGACCACCATCACAAAGTGCTTTACAAGACAGCGAGGAACAATGCATAACACATTAAATACAGTGACATACAGGTCATAGTACATTAAATACAAAACAGTAAAAACTATGCAAATACATTAAATACATGCATAACACATTAAATACAAGACTAGGATGTGAAATCTAAACATTGTGGATGTGTGTGTAATACAGAATCATGCGAATAAGATCGAGTGAAAAACCTGAATTAGCAACAGACATCAGAAGAAACAGCATTGAACTCAAGAGAGAGCAAGTGGGTCTTGAGAGTTGATTTGAAGCAAGCGACTGTGGGAGCTACACGAACTGAAGCTGGGAGAGAGTTCCAGAGAGTCAGGGCCATGAAGCTCAAAGAGCACTCTCCAAGTGTGGTGCACTTTTGCTTGGGTATAACAAGCAAGCCAGAGTCTGAGGACCTCAGCTTGCTTGCAGGTACATAGCGGGTCAGCAGGTTGGGGAGATACTCTGGACCTGTGTGATAAAGGGCCTTGTAGGCAAGCAGGAGAATTTTGAAAGTAATCCTGAAGTTTACAGGTAGCCACTGCAGCTGTGCAAGACAGGGGGTGAGGTGATCATGTTTTTGACATCTGGTAAGGAACCCTAGCAGCTGCATATTGAACCATCTGCAATCGGTTTATGTTGTGTGACCGAAGACCACAATACAAAGAGTTGCAGTAATCGTGTTGAGAGGAGATAAATGCATGACAAAGTATTATCTGCATCTGCGAGGGAAAGGTAGGAACAGACCTTTGAGGTGTTTCGGAGGTGGTAGAAAGAAGATTTGACTACAGAGATTTTGGCATCAAAGGAGAGGTTACTATCTAGAAGTACACCAAGGCTTCACACAGGGGGGGAAGGCAGCAGCAGACAGTTTCCGAGGTTCAGTGCCGCAGTATTGAGATTCTTGAGTTTTTGATCCAATAAGAAGCAGCTAAGATTTGTTAGTGTTGAGCTGATGAAAACTGGCAGACATCCAGGCCTCGATGTCTTGGATGAAAGCTGTGAGCCGGACCATGGGAGTGGGACATCCAGGGTCGAGTTTCAGTTAGAGCTGGGTGTCATCTGCATAGGAGTGAAACATGAGGCTATGTTGGCAAATGAGGTGACCAAAGGTAAACATGTAGATGTTGAAGACAAGCAGCCCAAGAACAGACCCTTGAGGGGACACAGCAGGTGAAAACAGACTGCATGTGTTCAGATAAGTAAGAGGACAGCCAGGAGAGACAGGTTGCAGAGATCCCAGCATACTTCTGAAGGAGGTCAAGAAGAATGCTATGATCAATGGTGTCAAAAGCAGAAGTTAGGTCCAGGAGGACAAAGACAGACAGAGGAGCAGCTGCAGCATTAACCAGAAGATAATTTACAATCTGAAGTAGAGCAGTTTCGGTACTGAATGCGGAGACTGCAGAGATTCAAGCAGACTGTTTTTTGTGAGCGCAGAGCTCAGAGTGAGTGACGGGTTCTCACGTTTTCTTTCCTTTTCTATGTAATTATTTATTTTCTTACGTTATAATTTTATATAAAAAATCTGATTAAAAGAGTAGGGTATTTTTATAAGATGATGGCCGCCATGGCCAAAATCAGAAGGGGGGGGGGGGGGCTATGTGGTATGTCCCTAGGGGATCAAGTCCAGAAATGGCAAAGATTGCAGTGGAGGTAGTGGGTCCCTGTATGATCGAACTTAAAAGTAATTGGGTGTGAGACTATCAAGTCAGCCTCATTCATGAATAAGTCTGTTGTAGTGTTTCTGTGTGGCGAGAAAATAGTTCTGTTTTTCTAAATGTACTATTCACCCCACAGGTCTATCTGACCATAGTTTGGTCAGTTTGAATATGGTTATTCTTACCTCATGTGTATATTCTTACTATTGCCATTTTATTACTAAACTTTTTAAAGACAGTCATTTTTTAAAATGTTTTCAATTCTTTTGGGAGTAATGGAGGAAGCAGAAAGGGGCATTTTTATCAGTAAGGCAACGGTGGGATGCGAGTAAAGTTTGCTTTGGGAAAAAAATGCAACTCAGAGTAAAGTAATACATTGCCTTCAAACAGCAGCCGGTCAGTTGTGTGAGCCTGAGGCCTTCAGGGGGTATGTAGAGGGGTTCTATGCAGAGTGGTACACAACAGAGGCTGTGCACAGGTCTGAGGGGGCCCTATAGTTTCTCTAGGGGCTGACACGAACAAGGCACCTGGAATTCATGAACTACCTGCTGAGTTTTACACAACTTTCTGCTCTGAGTTGGGGAGTGACCTGCTGGGCGTGATGGAGGAATGCATTGTGGAAAATAAACTGCCTCTGAGCTGCCAGTGAGCAGTACTGACTTTGCTGCCCAAGAAAGGGGACTTGTGTAATATCAAGAACTGAAGACCTGCTAGTCTCTGTTCCAACTACAAGATCCTGTCAAAGGCGTTGGCGAACAACGGAGCAAAATATAAGTATTGTGCATTCATATTAAAATGTACTGTGTACCAAGCAGATCAATATTTGATAAAACATTTAATACAGGATTTAAGATCAGCCGCCAAGCTCTTCAGTTTTAAAGCTGGTCTGCTCTCTCTTGATCAAGAGAAAGCGTTTGACTGAGTAGACCATGGGTATTTATTTGATGTAGTTAGGGCATTTGGCTTTGGTCCTAATTCTTTGGGAAAAATTATATTGCTCTATAGTACCGTTTTCAGTGTACTTAAAATCAATGGTGGGCTGTGCTTTCTGAGGGGAATTCGGCAGGGATGTGCTCTATTGGGAATGCTCCACTTCTTTCATTTGACCCCTTAAATGTTAACATTGAGAACGATATTGACTGGGCTGTCCATCCCGAATGTGACTATGGAGTCTGTTACGGTGTTGGTCTATGCCGATTATTATCATTATTTATTTGGCAGAAGCCTTTCTCCAAGGTGACTTAGAGACTAGGGTGTGTTTACAACAACGTCACCTGAAAGACAGAGTACAAGGAGGTCAAGTGACTTGCTCTGGGTCACACAGCGAGTCAGTGAGTGAGCTAGGATTTGAACCAGGGACCTCCTGGATACAAGCCCTTTTCTTTAACCACTGGACCCACACAGCCTAGTCTCAGAATTGTGGCGAAATGTACAAAAATGCCTACACACAAAAACCCCAGAAGAATGTCCCCCTGACCATAGGGATTTAGTTGTGGAAGTCAGCAAAGATAAGAAGGAACAACTTAAGTATGCAAGTACTGTCGAGTTACTACTACACATATTTTGAAAGAAAAAAACACTCAAGCATTTTGGAAAGTAATCAAATACACCCATTTCATACAGTAAAACAAAAGCCCCGAAAAAAAACAATTTGCATAAAACTCAAACAGTTAAAAATAAGCACTGAAAAATACAATTAATAAAACCCGAAAAACAGAAGCCCTAATTACATGTTATGGTGGCGTTAATACAGCAGCTCTGGACTTCAAGTTGTTTGTATTCAATCAGACTGTTACCATTCCTTCTTGCACTTCAATGTGAAACACGCGATATGCTGACTTCATATATATCAATTTTTGTATTCTTTTTTTTTTTTTTTTTTATTTACAGACCGACATCATGGAGCACTGATAAACAGACACGTTTACAAAGGGAGAGGCAAAACATTTTTTTGTCGCAGTCTGTAGCCCTGCCCTGCCCTGCCCCTCCCTCCCTCCTTCCCTCTTGTCATCTTTTCCCCCAGCTGAGGAGGCAGTGTATGCTGCAGACCTGACTATAAACTCACTGAGCAGTGACAGGGCTACACATCTGCAGAGCTGCACAGCCTGACAATTACACACAGTGAAGTGGAGAGGTGCACTCGCCATGTAATCTGCCACCTGCACCACAGAAAACACACTCAACCACCAGAGCGAGAGAACGCATGACAAGCTCCAGCACCACAGGGGCATCAGCAGAGACCAGAGAGAAGCTAAATCTCCCTGAATTCAATCACACTTGGGTATCTACAGGCAAAAACGGACAGTGAAGGAGGGCTCTACATTATACTATCAGAGACCTATATAGCTGCGAACTGCATTGTAATACATGTGTATTTAACTGCATTCAGCCAGCCTCCTTCCTAGTCTCTCTGCTCCCTCCTAATCCTTCAGTCACAGTGCAACACACTGCCTCTAACACTCCAGTCACGCAGAGCTTAACCCGAGGTTGCCTTGTCCCATTTCTCAGTTTCTCTTTCGAGGTGAACCAGAAAGATAGGTTTGTCTGATCAACAGGTAGTACTAATGCCAGAGCCATGCTCTCTGGTTAATCAATTAAGGAAATTCGCCTCAATCTGTGCCCTTGACTGCAGCCATTTCAATTCCCTTATCAAGTGCTCACCAGAATGAGCACGAATTAGCTGCAGACGAGAAATGTCAGCTAGAAAAACACATCTGTCCAGATGGCTCTGTAAGACAATTAGCACAACCCAATCTGCCCAGTGTAGCGCCAGCCAGTCAGTGCATCCGCCACTGTGGGTGAAAGACACTGCAGCATTCTCGACACTGAACTTGTTAGCTCAAAATGCAAATAAACCTGCTCAGTTGACACAGAAGTGATACTGCTGTTGTTTGCATTTTAAGTTGAATTAGTATTTTACGCTTCGACATTGCTTAACCTTTACCCATGCTGGGGCTTGTGTTTCGGTATCTCCAGGGCGCCACACAGGTTAGCAATGGGAGGGACTACTAAAGCTCTAACTGTTCTCTACAGTGATATCTGGATTTTTGAAGACAGGAAGTTAATGTCACGACAGGAACTCCTCATCTTCTTGTTTTCTGTTTCACCCTCCTGAGGTTGCCGGTCAGGAACTTTATATAAAATGACACATGACCTCAGCATGGCAGCCATACTGGTCAAGGTCAAGCTCACCAGGATCTTGCAGACCATCAAGCAAAATAAAAAATAAAATCCAGCTGTGAGTTATCAATGATGCTGTGGAGAGGAGATCAGGAAAGGAGCTAGACTGAAGCCTCTTACACAAACACTGGCAGAGCATATGACCCACAGGCAGGTGATAGACAGAAACAACAAGCTGGCTACAAGGAGCAATCACCTGGCTGTAACAGCCCCTGTGGAGGGTCTTATTGATGCAGATAACAAAACCGAGGGCACTGACCTGCAGCCACCCTTTGTGCGGTCGATAACCTTTGTCCACTGCTGCTGGTTGGTGGAGACCTCTATGTAGTAGCTGTAGCTCCGGTCATCACAGTCCCACAGCAACAACCTGCACATCAGACACAGCCCAGCAACGGAAAAGATCATTGTCATTATAAAATCACACAAACACAGTCTAGCAATGCAACACATCACTTTCATTACAATCACATCTCTAATCCAAACATGCCTTCCTTTTCTCCACTCAACTTGTCTGGCTAATTTTCTACTGGGTCAGGAAAAAATGCCACCACCCACGCATCCTTCCTGTAGCCAATTTGATACTGTTACGTTTTGCTTTTTTATTTTTTTTATTTCTGTAGTTCACGTCTGTTTTTACTCAATAACTGGCTGTAAAGGGATGCATTTTCTAACACTTTAGTAGCATGCTGCTTGCTGTCAGTAGCGTATCGCATGTGTCTTTGCTAAGCTGATTGCTCATTTCATACACCTGCATAAGGATGACAGTGTTTTTATTTAGTACATTATATAGGGGGCATTACAGCTATGGTCAAATGTCTTGCATCAAGCACTATACAATCAATAATGTTACTTTGACATATTGAAATTACATACCACTATGTCACATTTTTCAATCTTTGGAAAACTAACATGAAATACTGTACTACTATTGTAGTTTACGGTAAACTTTTGAGATACCATTTTGTAGTTTCTAGATTGCATGCTGTCAATAAAATATAAAAATGACGTTAATATAGTTTTTTTTTTTTCTGTTTGTTTTTTTTAATTATGGCTGAATCCTAATATTCTACTAGGTGATGTGAAACTTTTGGCCATATATGTAAATTATATTCCAGTGCATAGCCTACAAGTTGTTATTAACAACTACTGTACTGTACCATTCAATGTTTCTATATTGTAAGAAGTCAGTCACAGTGCATCCCGCTCCTGTGTGTCCAGGTGCAGACTAGAGTTATCGCACTGTGAACAGCTGTGCCTGTCTGTCCTGAGCTTAACAGGAGGGAATTGCCAAGGCCAGAGCTCTCATCCAAATGAAAAGCTGAGGTTGGCTCATCTTGTTTGTTTAAAATAAATTATAGCTGTCCCTGTTGCAAAAATCCTTCCACACTGTAGCCCAGCACTATACACTGAGTTACTCAAACCCACCACCTTCCTCACTGCAACCTAGCTCTTTCTCTATTCACCGAGCTACTCACACCCACTGCCTTCCATGCAGGAGAACCATACAGTACTACCATATACACACTGTCAGACACAGACAGATACAACAGGAGGTATATGGACATGCAGTATTGCAAGGGCAAAGACATACAATAAAACTGTAAACAAACTAAAATAGGGCTGTGGCCTCTCTGCTCCTACTTTCACCTCACTCATCCAATCACATACAGCTATGCCTACTCTGTCCATCTCCTTACCTAACTGATCCAATTACGTACGTCTGCCCCCTCTCTGCCCATACCCTCACCTTAATGATCCAATCATGTAGGGTTGTGCGAGCTGCACCACGATTGCCCCACTGCCCAGCTGGTGGCAGGTGTACCCCGAGTCCCAGTCGTAGTTCTTGGTGTCTCCGTTCAGCAGTGCGTTTCGGCTCCGGCTCACCCCCTCAATCACGCTGGCACAGGCCGCAATCGTCGCCACATTCTCAGAGGTCACTGCGAGGGAGTGGGAGAGGGGAGAGTTAGCAATACCATAGATGGGCAAAATTAAACAACAAAACAGTGCAGGCACCTACAGAGGGTCCTCATAATCCCAGAGCAAGAGCAAAGTTAAAGGAAATGTATTCTGAAATTTATGCTAGGATTATAAAATAAAATAAAGGTTTGTTGTTGATTGGTGCAAAATTAGTACAATTATTTTCACAATATACAGTGTGACCGATAGACATGTGGGTCAGTGAAATAGGTAAAGGAAATGTATAATTTAAATTGTACTCAAATTTACAGTAACGTATTAAATACTCTACTTTATGGAACACATTCTACCCGTGTAACATTTCAAATGTAGATTCATTTTATTGGTAGGATTGGACTACATGGGTATTTCAGTATAAATTAAGTGGAACAATAATCTTTTCGACTAAAGACGTTGGCAATAATGAAAAGAAATGGTTTAAATATGTATGCAGAGCAAAGAAATAAATATCCCACTGCATTGTCACTCAGCAGTGTTGCATACTTGCTATGACACCATTTGTTCTCAATGTGACAAACATATTGCAAAAAAATGAATTCAATATAAATAAAGTCAACCACAGTTAAATCACATTCCACTTACCACTACAAGGCTTGAATTTAATTTCATTTGTGTGTGCTGGGAGGATTTCCCCCTTATGCTGCAGCCAATGGGAGGGGGGATTCCAAAATTATTGCAGATAAAAAACTATCTATCTATCTATCTATCTATCTATCTATCTATCTATCTATCTATATATATATATATATATATATATATATATATATATATATAATTTATTTATTTTATTTTTTAATTTTTTTTACTGCATCATCTGGTTTTGCTTTAAAATAAGCTGCGTTCAGGAGACCAGCTGTTCATCTCTGTGAGACGGAGCTTTCTCCATTGCCTTTGCCATTGCCCGACGTGAAGTTTTTGAATGCAGAAGAAAAAGGTCCTTTTCTTTATAATAAGCACGCCATTTTTTTTTTTTTTTTTTTTTTAACTCTTTACACCCAGCCCTATTTCCGCCTGTTTTTCAGTTCTCATTTATGTATGTTTAACTATTGGATAGTTTGTACTGCGTGCATATAACATATCAAATGAAAGACCACAACATTTCCTTTCATACTATGTAAGTTGCAACAGGATCAGGAATACTATATGTGGTAGAGATGAGAAGATATGTATATTTAAAAAAAAATATATATATATATATATATATTTTTTCCAAAATAATCACGTTTGGCCACTGCTATATGTATTATTGTAACCATACATGGCTATAAAAAAAAAGTTACCATTGAACCTCTGAGCTTCTAAGCTTTCCAACGATACTGTCCCTTTTAGTCTAGCTGCTTCAATGACTACAATAGACTCATGGAGTCAAGAAATATAAGAATATATATACATTCAACATATGGGTCAAAAGTATTACTATCACAAATATATACAGTACTGTGCAAAAGTTTTAGGCAGGTGTGAAAAAATGCTGTAAAGTAAGAATGCTTTCAAAAAAACACACGTTAATTGTTTATATTTATCAATTAACAAAATGCAAAGTGAGTGAACAGAAGAAAAATATACATCAAATCCATACTGGTGTGACCACCCTTTGCCTTCAACACAGCATCAATTCTTCAAGGTACAATTGCACACAGTTTTTGAAGGAACTCGGCAGGTACAGTGGCATGCGAAAGTATTGACCCCCCTTGGCATTTTTCCTATTTTGTTGCCTTACAACCTGGAATTAAAATGGATTTTTATTTGGATTTCATGTAATGGACATACACAAAATAGTCCAAATTGGTGAAGTGAAATGAAAAAAATAACTTGTTTAAAAAAATTCTAAAAAAGAAATAACGGAAAAGTGGTGCGTGCATATGTATTCACCCCTTTTGCTATTAAGCCTCTAAATAAGATCTGGTGCAACCAATTACCTTCAGAAGTCACATAATTAGTTAATTAAAGTCCACCTGTGTGCAATCTAAGTGTCATATGAACTGTCACATGATCTCAGTATATATACACCTGTTCTGAAAGGCCTGCAACACCACTAAGCAAGGGGCACCACCAAGCAAGAGGCACCATGAAGACCAAGGAGCTCTCCAAACAGGTCAGGGACAAAGTTGTGGAGAAGTACAGATCAGGGTTGGGTAATAAAAAAAAAATCTGAAACTTTGAACATCCCACGGAGCACCATTAAAGCCGTTATTAAAAAATAGAAAGAATATGGCACCACAACAAACCTGGCAAGAGAGGGCCGCCCACCAAAACTCATGGACCAGGCAAGGAGGGCATTAATCAGAGAGGCAACAAAGAGACCAAAGATAACCCTGAAGGAGATGCAAAGCTCCACAGCGGAGATTGGAGTATCTGTCCATAGGACCACTTTAAGCCGTACACTCCACAGAGCTGGGCTTTACGGAAGAGTGGCCAGAAAAAAGCCATTGCTTAAAGAAAAAAAAATAAGCAAACACGTTTGGTGTTCACCAAAAGGCATGTGGGAGACTGCCCAAACATATGGAAGAAGGTACTCTGGTCAGATGAGACTAAAATTGAGCTTTTTGGCCATCAAGAAAAACGCTATGTTTGGCGCAAACCCAACACCTCTCATCACCCCGAGAACACCATCCCCACAGTGAAGCATGGTGGTGGCAGCATCATGCTGTGGGGATGTTTTTCATCGGCAGGGACTGGGAAACTGGTCAGAATTGAAGGAATGATGGATGGCGCTAAATACAGGGAAATTCTTGAGGGAAACCTGTTTCAGTCTTCCAGAGATTTGAGACTGGGACGGAGGTTCACCTTCCAGCAGGACAATGACCCTAAGCATACTGCTAAAGCAACACTCGAGTGGTTAAGGTGAAACATTTAAATGTCTTGGAATGGCCTAGTCAAAGCCCAGACCTCAATCCAATTGAGAATCTGTGGTATGACTTAAAGATTGCTGTACACCAGCGGAACCCATCCAACTTGAAGTAGCTGGAGCAGTTTTGCCTTGAAGAATGGGCAAAAATCACAGTGGCTAGATGTGCCAAGCTTATAGATACATACCCCAAGAGACTTGCAGCTGTAATTGCTGCAAAAGGTGGCTCTACAAAGTATTGACTTTGGGGGGGGTGAATACTTATGCACGCTCAAGTTTTCTGTTTTTTTGTATTATTTCTTGTTTGTTTCACAATAAAAAATATTTTGCATCTTCAAAGCGGTAGGCATGTCGTGTAAATCAAATGATACAAACCCCCAAAAAATCAATTTTAATTCCAGGTTGTAAGGCAACAAAATAGGAAAAATGCCAAGGGGGGTCAATACTTTCGCAAGCCACTGTAGGTTGGCCCAAACATCTTGGAGAACTAACCACAGTTCTTCTGTGGATTTAGGCAGCCTCAGTTGCTTCTCTCTTCATGTAATCCCAGACAGACTCAATGATGTTGAGATCAGGGCTCTGTGGGGGCCATACCATCACTTCCAGGACTCCTTGTTCTTCTTTACGCTAAGATAGTTCTTAATGACTTTTGCTGTATGTTTGGGGTCATTGTCATGCTGCAGAATAAATTTGGGGCCAATCAGATGCCTCCCTGATGGTACTGCATGATGGATAAGCATCTGCCTGTACTTCTCAGCATTGAGGAGACCATTAATTCTGACCAAATCCTCAACTCCATTTGCAGAAATGCAGCCCCAAACTTGCAAGGAACCTCCACCATGCTTCACTGTTGCCTGCAGACACTCATTCGTGTACCACTCTCCAGCCCTTCGGCGAACAAACTGCCTTCTGCTACAGCCAAATATTTCAAATTTTGACTCATCAGTCCAGAGCACCTGCTGTCATTTTTCTGCACCCCAGTTCCTGTGTTTTCGTGCATAGTTGAGTCGCTTGGCCTTGTTTCTGCGTCGGAGGTATGGCTTTTTGGCCGCAAGTCTTCCATGAAGGCCACTTCTGACCAGACTTCTCTGGACAGTAGATGGGTGTACCAGGGTCCCACTGTTTTCTGCCAATTTTGATGCTGATGGCATTGCTGGACATCTTCCGATTGTGAAGGGAAGTAAGCATGATGTGTCTTTCATCTGCTGCAGTAAGTTTCCTTGGCCGACCACTGCGTCTACGGTCCTCAACGTTGCTCGTTTCTTTGCGCTTCTTCAAAAGCTTGGACAGCACATCTAGAAACCCCTGTCTGCCTTGAAATTTCTGCCTGGGAGAGACCTTGCTGATGCAGTATAACTACCTTGTGTCTTGTTGCTGTGCTCAGTCTAGCCATGGTGTATGACTTTGGACAGTAAACTGTCTTCAGCAACCTCACCTTGTTAGCCGAGTTTGGCTGTTCCTCACCCAGTTTTATTCCTCCTACACAGCTGTTTCTGTTTCAGTTAATGATTGTGTTTCAACCTACATATTGAATTGATGATCATTAGCACCTGTTTGGTATAACTGTTTAATCATACACCTGACTATATGCCTACAAAATCCCTGACTTTGTGCAAGTGTACCTAGAAGAATTGATGCTGTTTTGAAGGCAAAGGGTGGTCACATCAAATATGGATTTGATTTAGATTTTTCTTCTGTTCACTCACTTTGCATTTTGCTAATTGATAAATATAATCTATTAACATGTCTATTTTTGAAAGCATTCTCACTTTACAGCATTTTTTCACACCTGCCTAAAACTTTTGCACACAGTACTGTATGTGTCGATGGTGTTGGCCTGGTAATCACTGCTCAAAACCAACTTGAGACCCATTTTATTGTGTAGTGTACTAGTCTCTTTGTAAACCAACCCCACCCCAAAAGGTGGTCTCTTACCTAATAGGCCTCTCTCCAGCGTGAAGGTCCGGTTTGTGAACATGCACTCAAACGCCACCAGGTGGAACACCTTGTTCACAGTGTTATGAGTGCCTACGATGCGGATATACCTGAAAACACACAGCAACAACAAGTTAGACCTCTCAGACACACACTCACTTTGCAGAATCTATTCATTTATTTAACAAGAATATTTCCCCACTGAGGCCAAGGCCTCATTTACTGTATGGTTCAAACTTCAGACAGCAACTTAATAAACAGATCAAAAGGTCAGAATATAACAGGCTGGCACATCTATTTATTAATGGGATTTGAATACGACGCACTGGCAGGAGGTTTTTAAAAACCACAGAAAGAAAGAATGTTAAATTCCATCTAGACTGATGGAAATAGTACCACTATGCACTTGCCAAAAATCACCTTCGCACTAATAATGATAAAACTCATCATTGATTTTTCAAAACAAAAATATGAGATCATTAAAAATGTCCATGGTAACCTACACTCAAATAGTGTAAAATCCACAGAAAACATAATAAAATTACTGCCATTAACAACAGGTAAATGTGTAAGGTTTTAATGCATTGTTTTCAGTAAACCAAGTTGTACGGTGATAAACAATGCACTGGTGTAAAGGAAATGTCCAGTACCTTCCCTGCAATGGCCTGCAGCAGAAGACTCATTACAAAGCTATTTAGTACGGCTCATTTCATGAGCGCAATCTGTCCGAGTTTCTGCACAGCTCGTTAAGCAGTGTGTAACCACAGCAGCATGCAGCTGAATGCCTCGGCACTCATTAATCTTCTCACGGCACTGCTTCAATGGAAGAAGACCTTGCTACACCTCTCCATACTCAGACTATTATCAATAATCATCATCATGAGAGTTCATTGTTTGTTTTTCGAGGGCACAGAGAAGGTGGCACCAATGGTTAGTTTTCTCTCAATTGCAGAGATCATTTTCATGTGTGGTAAAGACAGTCAACAGGATGGAGCAGCTTGATTTAATATGATATCATATTGCCTGTGATGGCTGACTTACAGTACACTGTGTACATTACTTTCTGATCTTCTGCTCATAAGAGCACATCAGGTCAATGCCCCTGCAAGCTCTATGCAAGTTATTTTTAGGGTTAAGGATTGAAGCTTGTTTGAACAGCAAGACATTGTTGACAAACACAATCACCAACAGACAACATTCACGTCAGGACACTTTTGTTAAAACAGATGGTCAGTTGTTTAAAGCGCATTCATTTTCTCACATCCCGAGAGGTAAGTGACTGCAAGTTATCAATCATCACAATGCCATTACTATCGTCTTTTGTCTTTACCATCACATCATCAGCAATACTGATGGAAAGCCATTCTATACCCCCACTTCCTGTGAGCATTACAAGCAGTGATAAAAGAGGCACGACACTGGGTGTTTAACAGTACAACCCCCTCAGCTGATCAGTGATGGTGCATTTCATTACTATTCTTTGAACACAATGCTTTATGCTTTGTTTTTTCACAATCTGGTACTAGTGTCTAACCCAGCAAAATAGCAGGTGTTGCCTTGTCTGGCCTCTGACCAGTATGGGTCACTGTGCCACAGTGAGGCAAAGCAAAACCACTTGAATTTTCCTGCCACAGCCTGTGAGAGTGCCAAGACTAATGTCTTTCTCATTCTGTTTTTCTACCACTCTGTTTCTTTCTCCTTTTCCCTGTCTATCTCATTGTCTCTCATTCTTCTCTAAACACCAAATCGAGCAGGGCACCAGGGAAGAGGTCAGCACGATAACAAGTCCATGAATAATTGAGTCTGATTTGTCTTTTGTCTGACTTGTTATGGAGATAAAGCTGTGTTTACAACAGATCTTTTTCCCTCTCTCTGTCAAAGAAAGGAGTCGTTAGCTTTCAGCTGTGACAGGCTGCAGCATGGGGACCGATCAGACATGCTCAGCTTCACACCACGAAGACTTACTGCCAATTCAACCGCCCTGATGCTACTACAGGGACCAAACAGCCACATATGACTGACCAGGAGCTGCATTTATGTGGAGAAATAAACACGCAACAGTGAAGCAAATCCATTGGGAGTGCATGCCTCGAACACACAAACCAGGAGTCCATAAACAAGCATTGGGAAGAATGCACAAAACTGCACTGCAGTGGACAGTGCTGTAGATCAAAATCATCTCATGCCACCCCTAAACCCCCTGCAGATACATACCAGAAGGAAAACGCTGTAAACTTCCTGTTGCGGGTTGCTCTGCCTGATCTGTGGCTTGTGTAACCAAATGCAAGGAGGGGGTGACGGAATGTGTGATGTAAACAAACCAAAAACCCTAACCTCGATGCAACATTACTCTGATATCACACTTATTATTACAAAGTAATCCCTGTAACATCACTCTGTGAGCATCATAGTCAATACTTCCAGCAGGGAGGTGTTAAACCAAAGTATCAACCTTAGAGATGTAGGACATTAAAAATGACAACCGGTTCCCAAACCAGATCTCTAGCCTTGTCTTCTACTCTGTGGAGATCATTGTCAGAGTAGATTAATCACCAACTACAGACCTGCCCGGTCCCTTCTTACAATACTGCACAGTATAAATACCAACTGACAATTACACCACCTGCCCACAGCTCAGGTACACACACCAGCAGTGTATAAAAATACACATCAATAAATAAATGCAATAATCACATCTGTGCTGATAACACGACTGGCTTGCAGCCAAATCTCAGTCAGGTACAAAGATAAAGGTCTGCTGGTAAAAAGAAAGAAACACGATGCACAGTAAATGTCCTTCTCTATGTCAGTGGGTAGTCTACTGTGCACGAGCCATCATTTAAGGTAAAATAGGATATGCGGGAATGCTCCTAAATCTGGGGACTGGCTGAGAGTGGATTCGTGATTTATAACACCAGAATCACCAAATGAAACTGGTCTTACCTTGCATCAAGTCGTACTGAATTTTAGAGGGTAGTATAATGACCAGAATGAACACGTTCTACAGTAATGTGCAGTTTGGAAAGTCTTACCAGTATCAATACTGCACATTAATCTGTAATCCGTGCACATACTGTAAAGCCATAAATACCTGCAACCACAATATTTGATGAATCACAGCCATAAAACCTATTTTGTTCCAGAAATGTTGATGACCTATTGCAATATACAAAGTATGTATTGTTAGTGGAAATTGATATTCGTGCCAAAAATGTTTGTGTATTTTTTTCATAAGCAAAAAACACACAACAAAAGGCTCACAAATATTTATGGCTTTACAGTACTTAAAGCATCCTATGAAACAGACTGATGCATCTCAACGTAGTTGTTTCTTCTGACTGAAAATACAGTAAAGTTTTGATTAATCTCTTTTAGCGCATATTGTCATTTTCTATCAATTAAATCAGCAAATTGAAGGATTTAATAAACTTTCCTGTGGCTATTTCTGCCAATTGACCACTAAATTAAAATATAGCTTTGGGGTGAAACCTACAAATAAATGGTGAGCGGAGCCTGGCAATGATAATATACTGTGCAGAATACAATATTATTGGCTGCTGAGGGGATTTCAGCAAATCAGAGCACCAGACACATCAGAAGCACAGCCCCACTGTAGCGTACGGAGTTTCTACTGAAAAATTATATCCAAGGCAGCTCTCAGAATTCACGTCCAAACTGTGACATCACAATCAGTCATGTACCTCAGCCACTTAGCAGAATTCTCATTAAATTATAAACCAAACTAAAAATGGTGGACCAATTTACACATTGATGGACTACATTAGTCTGCTATGATCAGAAACACTTGAGGATTTTGTAAGGCAGTAAATCAGTATTCAATCGTTCTAGGACAGCAGCATCTATCTGCGAGATTACATCATAAACACACCAAGACAGTAGTCCTGCAATCCTATAACTCATGAAGACAAAAGTCATAAAAGCTTTTATAATGGAAGTTATGCACTTCCACCTGGAAAAGGATAAGTGGAAATGAGATGCAGTTTAGGCAATTTTGTTGTTGAAAGTTTTATCTACTAGCTGGTAGTTCACAAAAAAAGGTGCCTGTCTAAATGCTGCTAATGATCAGAATTCTGCAATAGGACCTATGTAATGTCCTGCTGAACAAACTTTCACACTGAAGCCAGTACAATCCTTTCTTCAATAGTGGTCTCTCGTCTAAACTTGGTGCTTACAGAAATGTCAGTTATCAAACAGCCCAATATCTTGGGAGCCCCCTGGTCTTTGTTGAGTTCTAGCCCCAGGTGTAAACTGACTGCTGTGCTGCAATGCTCCGTTGTGAATTTATTCTGTCCTTGAGGGAAACAGGGCCTATTGGAGATGAACAGTCACCATGCAAGGAACAGCAATTACCAGGCCTGAGATAAACAATGCACAGAGACAGGTCCTGCACCATCTGGGAGATGGCTGCTAAGAGACAGCCTCGATTCACAGCCAACCAATTAGACAGCTGAACAGGAC
Source organism: Polyodon spathula (assembly GCF_017654505.1). Taxonomy (NCBI): domain Eukaryota; kingdom Metazoa; phylum Chordata; class Actinopteri; order Acipenseriformes; family Polyodontidae; genus Polyodon; species Polyodon spathula. The sequence goes on from NC_054539.1 coordinate 53,192,216, forward strand.
CAGGAGCACCAGCACTGGGGCGAGGCTTCCTTGCAGCATGTCAAGTAAAAAAGACAAGAACAAGCTCAGCTGCCTGTATCCCACCAATATTCCCTGTGATGGATACCCCAATACACAAAAGCGACAAATACCCTCCTCTATCAAAAACAGTATCAAGTTGAGTATGTGGGGTACAACTTGTGAGACATATTGATAAATAAAATAATAAATCTGCATGTATTTGAACAGCAAGAAGATTTATTGTCAGTGATACCAGGTTATTTAGCAAGCAAGGGATCAGAGTAGTGGGGTCAAACAGGACCCAAATTATAAAGTGTGTTCATGACAACGCAACCTGGGACTGTTAGAGTAGGATTGGGAACTAGTAATACAGGATCTCCAGTCTCTCTCCAAGCTCTAACCAAAGCCCCACACTGCTTCCAGTGGCTTTCTCTACAGCATCAGAGACAGAATCACTGTCTTCATCTCGACTCAAATTCCTGAGTGGATTAGCAGATCCGGTCAGACTCCCCCTCCTTGAAGGCATCCATGCTTACTAATTGGCTGGAGTGAAGGCAGGCCTGTCTGTTAAAAGCCACGCTTGTTAAAAGTTGGAGCTCGTCAACATGCAGATCAGAGCAACGGATTACCAGCACAGGAATCCAGGAACACTCGTCCTGCCAGGTACAACTCCAGAAAAAACTACATTAAAGTGAGCCTGAGGCAATGGGGGTGTGGGAGGAGAGCCCAGACCCAGATACATCACACACAATAACACAACATCAGAACAACAAAATGAGTCACACACATCAAAATAACACTGTGAAAGGCAAACCCACAATACCAGAGACATTCACAATAACAGAGAGAGGGGCACACATATACAATAACAACACAAAGACACTACACTACAATACAGACACACACACACCTTTGCTTTCAGAGGACAGGATCATTCCATGGTAAAGCAATAGACTAAAGCAATAGCACTTTGGCAGGCTGGGTCATTTTTTTGGAAATGTTATGAATTACAGGTGATGTATTACCAATGTATTTTAAATCACTTGTAGTCAGGTCTCCTCTTTTATATTACCATGTGGTGGATGTTTGCATATTTCTTGTTTTGTAAAACCTATTATTTTGTGCACAGAAAAAGCAAGCAGGATTTTTGTTCCTATATGAAAAACTAAGCACAGCTAAAGTTAATGAAAACAGGGCACAGCATCAAGAGAGGCTTGTGTGCTTAAAATATCTGAAATGATCCAGGCTTCATTCCAAATGCACTGTACCAATATGGAGATCATCAGAGAGCCAAAGATACTGTGGTCTCTGCTCAGTTCACCTTCAAAGCAGCAGCTTCTCAAACAGACTGCAGCAGCGGCACAGCGCCACCACACAGCACGCCAGGGTCCTGATCAGGGATCTCAATTGTTCACAGTTTAAATGTTTAAGTGTTTCCAAAAACTACAATATTTGCTAAAAGTTTAGCAAAAATAACAGCACTCTAATGGACGGCTTCTTGTGATGGCTTTTTGGATTGGTTACAAACTTTACCAACTTAACAAAGTTCAGACATATTTTATCCTATAGCTTAAATGTTTAGGAACTGAAAAAATCATGCTGATGTATGGGGCAGGTATAGCTATGAGTAAAGGCAAGGAGGTCAGGGTGTTAACATAGTAACCTCCAAGCCCAGCTGTGCCACACATCACTTACGCGGTGGTGCTGTCATGGGTGTCCTGAGATTTGTTTAGTGCTTTCTGCTCTGCATGTTAAGAGATCAGGACCTGCAGCTCTGCTCATCTGCTCAGAACATGCAGCTCTGTCATGGCTGCTAGCTCCTCAAGCTCCTCGCAGAAAGGACTGCAGCAGAATAATGCTTGTATAAATTCAGTCTTTACAAATAGTGTTAAAGGCCACTTCACTTTACACCACACCATCATTTAAGTAAATTTACACAAGACATAAATTTACTCAGGTCAGTGCTGCTGTTGACCTGCATTAGGAATTATCCACTCCCACTGGAGCCATGTCGGTGTGCAGGTCCAGTTAGAAGACTGACTAGGGACAGGTTTTTTTTCTGATGCACAAGTCAGATAGTGAACTAGAGGCAGCACTTTATACCACAGGTGTTGATGTGTGGGTGATGGTAATGGTATGGGTTTAGAGGTCAATCCTGAGCCCCTCACAGACCACATGCTGTACAGTTTTTATGCAGCTCTGAGTCAATGCAGCTTGAACAGTCCTCGGATATACTCTTCCTTCGTTAGAAACACTGGCTTAACAAAGTCGTACCTCACTCCTGCATACTTCACAAATCTGTTCAGCGCCTTGGGTGTGTTTTTTTTTTTGGTTTTTGTAAACTAATTAGCGTGTATTCCATATGAAAACGGTTCACATCAAGTATCAATCAAACTTGACAAGATCCAAACAAATGAGGGCTCTTCGAGAGAAACAGAAAATGCAAAAAAATAACTTTAAAATGTAAGCATTTGGCCAAAAAGCCTTTCTGTGTAAACAGCTGGCTGTTGCTTGTACACGTCGGATTTCTACACCCCAGGGTATTCTCCGGAAGAAAACACAGTTCCAGTTCATTATTAATGATAGACTAATGAGACATGAAGAGTATGTATCCATACCAACAATAAAACACACATATTCTTCAATCAAAAACCACTTGGTTACAATGAGCGATATTGTGGTTTTGGATCTGTAGCATGTTACATACCTCTACTACGATACATCATGTAGAGAAAGATTCACAGTAAACCATTACACCCCTAATCTACAAGCAGGTTTTTCTGCTTCAGCCTTTATTAACATTTTTAAAGTATTAAAAACATCTTCTACCAATAAAGCTTAAAAACACTTACTTTATATGAAAAAAAAAACTAAAACTGGTTTCTAAATACGTCCTTTTAAGCACCAATCCTCTCCCTCCTGGAATTTCTATCCAAATAGCAGAATAGCTTGTTCTTTGGCACCAAAAACTCCTTCTTACACCACCATTCACCAGCAACATTTACTTTCCATCTGTCTAATTAAAATAAAATTGTAGTTCATATGTTTATTTAAAAAGGACACAATGGTTATCCCATATCAGCCCCTAGGTACTCTCACTTTGCTTACAGTTACCTGTAGCACCTGGTCAGCAAAACTGGCAAAATCTTCATTTAGATTGAGTTCAAGTCTGTTTCCTTTCAAACACAGTATTTACAAAAGGGGCCAATTTATGTAAAAGAAAGGGCCAGGCCTGTATAGATATAATCATGCAGAGGTGGCTAAATTAAACAAGACACAACCTGGGCAAACTAGCATGCGTGCGTGCGCACCCCCTGCCCCCGCCCAAGTTCTTATTACAGTAGGAACTAGTAGCAACATGAATTGAAAAAAGTGAGGTTCTTGTTTATAAGATCTATGTGCATACTGATAAAACACCCCTCTTTGTACCGAAGCAATCCGCTTCATTTCTTCTAAATCTGCAATTCTGGGTCCTTTGTGTCCCGTCTGCACCGCTTCCCATAATAAACATCTCCGGCAGTGGGAGCTCTTACTCAGTAAGGTTCTTCACAGGCGTTCACAGCATCTACTGGCACTTCTCCTACACACGGTAATAGATGTATGTGTTTAATCACAGCGATGTTTAATGTTGTGTTTGATTTATTATATACATTAATATCAAACCTTAACTAAAGCTTTGGTCCTGGGAGTGTGAGTATCTTTTTACCTGCTGGTACAAAGCCAAAGTGTTTTTTTCTGGCTGACTCCTTAAAATCCAGCTCAACTGAGAAACTAATCAAATAAATAAATGGACAGCAATTTATGGAATATAGGGTGAGTAATCTAACTATCCATCTGCAGTATCACAGAACCATTAGAATAGTTATGATTTTAAAATCAACAAATATATCTACATTATTTCCCTAAATTATACAACGTGAACATTTCCATTAATTATTATTATGAAGAAGAAGAAGAAGAACTGAAACAAACACTGCTTGAAATGTATTTTGTAAAACTATTACAGAATTTCTAAAAGCAACTGTACCAAAAAGTGATCATGGAAACCAATGCATCAGCGATATCTGACACAGAGATATCACATTGTATTGTAGAGAACAGTGTTTAACTTTGAAAGGTAACCTGATTGGGTGCCAGGTTTACTTTTATCCTGTGAGAGAGAAGGCAAGTGGGAGAGGTGCTACAAGGAGGTAGTAAAAGTGAGGGACAGTAATCCTGTTACCAACAACCACGCTCCACTCTTCAGTAAGATCAAAGCAGGGGTTAATCCCACAAAATCTTACCGCTCTGTGATCTAAATCGATCACCTTTATCAGGGCCGAGCTGGTACACAGAAGGAGGTGACAAATCACTACAACACACGGTTTCTACCCTCACACTCCACAGCGCTGTGCTAGCACATATAAAAACAAACAAGGGAAGAGGATTCATTCAAAGAGTCAAATAAGTCACGAAACAAGACTTAATTACTTAAGTATTATTCCTGCAACATGCCATCCAGTCTACTAACGCAGGACATGGTTTTAAATGTCAATTAAGGGTGTGTTACTACACATGAACTCAGCCTGCCTGCACTGTTTAGAAAACAACCAGAAAGATGGGTATCTGCTGCCATCTAGTGTCTGTTTAAAACAGAAGTCATTCACAGGACATTCATAAAGCATTTGCCACCTGGCAAAACTAAAAACAAACCGCTGATGCTGAAGAACTAGCGAGAAAGAACTGAGGTGCGTGAACTGTAGGCACTCCACAATAAAGATATTTATTGAAGCTTTTTAACATCACTGCTTTTCATTAAAGACAAACCCTGGTGTTAATTTAGCACACTGCATATGCTTAGTGAAAATGCTTTGAGAAAATCGCCCATGAGATGTACTAAAGTGAACAAGGGGGGATTTTGCACTGGAACTAAATAACATTTTCTCAGTTGTTTTGTGCAATGTGCTTTGTGAATTAGAACTAAGATGCAGGTGTTTTCCTGCTGCCCCTGGCAGACAAGGCATTTTGTATTAGTCAATGGCATAGTACATTAGGGCTGTTAAAACATGACTGACAATATAATGAAAAACCATTTCAGTGTTATTTTACTTGGGTCCATTCAAACTTCTATTATGCGGTTACGAGGACATGTATGTGCATGATGTGGTTTTTATGTGTGGTAAGAAAAAGTCCTAAACACATTATCTTCTACTAGACAACAAGATTCCGATCTTAAGAATTGTATAACTTTGTGTTCTTATTTCCTTGAGCTAAATAAGGCAAATCTAGAAAACCTAAAGGCACAAGGGTCTAGCAATGAAGTTGCTAAACATAAGCCTTTTATATTAACACTGATTTACACAGCTAAATCTGGCTTCACTTATATTAAAATAAAAAATAAAACACTGATAGATGGAACAGAGTGCATAAGGAAGTAAATCATTGGTTGCTTTGGTTTAGAGAAACTAATACAAAGGCAATATTTGTACAGCCTGTATCAGGAATAGGGGAGGCGCAGTGTTAAGTGCGGGTGTATTCAGTGTGAATTCCTCAACTCCTGCAGCAGAGTGTGGCGGAGGGCTGAGTGAGTCTGCCAGCCATGACAGAGACCTCTGGTGGCAGAGCCGCTGCACTGCAGGCAGAATCATCCTTATTTTGTTTGATAATTAATTGATGGTGAAAATAGAATGTCTTTAAAAAGGTGCACATAAAATTAATTCTACAATTTAGTACTTACTGTTTTTCAGGTAAGCATTTAAACATTTAGGCACATTTGTTGTATAATAACAAAAAAATATCCATTTTGAATGTGGCAAAGATATTTTTTCCTGCTTTAATAAATAATATATTTTACAATTTAAATATAATGAAAATACCCATTTTTAGACCGTGAAATCCTGTGAAATAAGCAATTGTTTACTGTGAAAAAAATAGCCCCAGCAATGCGGTTCTACTTCCTCAGTTAAAATACACATTTAAAAAACGTACAAACTTGAATTCACGATTTAAAAATTATTGGAGAATGCACTGAATGTGCCAAACAAGTGCAACAATTCAATGTTTAGCAATACGTTCTTTACATGACACATTAGGGTAGATGCTAAGTATAGACGCAGTGCAAATAACTGCTTATGGAAAATTCAAACTGCATTCCGGCCAGGTAATTATTTTGCACTGTGCCCATACAAATAATGATCTGCAATTATGATAATGAGGGTCTTAATGATTGCATCGGTAAATTTGCCGGCCGCACTTGCAGCACAGAGGTGAGGTGAGTTAGGACTACAGAGAGCAGTAGGCGCTGCATCAAAAATAAAAACACACAAGAAATGTCAGAGGAAGGGCAGCAAAGTCTTTATGGCACACGGAAATGAAGTTTTCCGAGAAGGAGTTGAGAGTCCTTACAGCTGAGGTCACTCGGCATGAAACAGAGTTGTTTGGAAAAGCCTCAGCCAACATCAGTAAAAGTAAATACATACTGTCCTTGCCTCATTAAATTTTTTGTCTTTTATCAAAACAGTCCATGATAAAATGATCAAAAGAAAACTCACAAATGACGAGGCGGCAATTTAGCCCATTTATGTCACGATCAAATCAGCTACTAAGAACTGGACAATCTTATCAATGATCACACAAGTAGCCCATTAGGACCATCGTATATATCAGGATACATATCATATTGTGACATCAGTGTACATAAATATAACCTTTTGCAGATAGGGAGATGTTAATTTCTAGAACACTTTGTTCTCAGCTCCTAAAAGGCAGGGTGTTTTAGAGCCGAACCTTGGCTCTGAAGATCCATTCCAGTCCAGATATCTGCTTCCAACCAGGCCCTTACATTAGTTAATGGATGGCAGCTGTAATTGAAAATATGTCCTAATGGTGAGTCAGCTGGCTGAAAAGAGGGAGTCTGGTGCACGTTAACCTCCTAGAAAGCCCCTTGCACTGAGTCTAGTCCACTGCCTCTAAACTGTCTGCCTGCTCTGGTTATGTGGGGTGGGGGGCACAAGCGTTATAAATAGTGCTGCTCTTCAGTGAGAGGATCAGACCTGACAGAGCCAGCAACCAACTGATAGCGCGCACGAGAGAGGTAGCAAGATTCTTTAATGAGGTCTTAGGAGCCAAAGGCAAACCAATAATAAAATTGCACTTCTGCAAAAGGCTTAAGTTTAAAACACAAAACATACACATGCACACACAGAAAGAGCTAAGGAAGTTCAAATTAATTGAACTTTTCTTGCAGAAAAAGGGGGGAAAAAAACTGGGAATAAACTATCTAAATTATGGCAGTACTTTCAGAAGCGTGTATTTTTCCTTGATCTGTGAGCCGTGTTGGCAGAGTAGCGTCCCGATGGAGACAGGAAGAGAAAATTACACAGCTGAGTTAACCAGCACACAGCTAGAGAGAAATTACACAAAGTCCTCAACCCAGCAGAGTTAACCAGTGCCCTTCCAGTCAGACTAAAGCGCATTGTAACTACCACTTTGCTACACAATTCATTAGGACTTGCTCAAGCAGCTGTTTATTTATAGAAATCTCTCAGTAACATGCCTCCCCACAATGGCTAGTGGTATAAAAGAGCAATCAATACCTACATCTGACGTACCACGAATGGACAGACATTCAGGTTCCGTAATTTTTCCCTGGGTCTTGATACACTCAATAATGAAATATCATAATCACAATTGGATAAGATGCTCTCAGATACAAGTGAAAATAGAAGAGTGACATCTGAATCTCATTACACGGCCAGATTCACAATCCATTGCACCAAAAGAGAGGCTGCACAATGGTTCCAAGTGGGTACTGCAAAACTAATCAATGAGTTAGGGAAGACACGAACACTGAGGAGGTACAGTTAGCTTCTCGTGATTTAATTGTTTGACAAACTACAGGAACACTCTCCTTACATAACCAGATACACTGTCAACTGGATCAATCTGTACAGTACTAATATGAAGCCCCACAACAAAGATGACACTCTACACAAAACCAACACTAGACAAGGCCCTGAGGCGCCCTTTTATTTTCAGGTCCTGCAAATTCAAGTCCCAGTCTGGCTCAAACACCAGGACTTCTGACCTGGGCTAAACTTTTATTGACCGGCTGGACTTGAAACTTGTCATAGCTTTAAAGCACATACAAATTAGGATCAAACACTTTTGCACTTTGAAAGAAAACTCCATATACACAAAACAACTTGTACATCCATTGTAGAAGTTTGCAGCTTCAATTTTACTGCATGCTTTTCACATGGTTATACTATGCATTTACCAGAGTTTACAATTTGTATTATGGCTTACACTATGTCTCTGTGCTTTACAATGTTGATCCATGCTTTCACTATGCCTTACTTCACTTTGCTATGCTTTTACTAAGGGAAACATGTATGCAGTACAAGAACACAAGCTTTCTACTCTGTCCAAGAATACAATGACAGCTTTCTACTCTGTCCAAGAATACAATGATGATTTAAGAATGCAATATTCCAGAGGTGCAACCCTAGAGGTACCCAGATACGTTTGATTATCTCAGTAAATCAGACCACTCTGAAGGGTAGTTATTTCTGTTATCTAAGGATACTGCAAAACTGAATAAAGTATTCGCAGTGCTGAAGTACACCTATTAATCAAAACACTCACAGCTTCCAGACAGTACACAAAGAGACGTAGACATACATAATGCAGAACTGGCGCTTTTCATAGGCAGAAATTAAATAAAAAGGTCCTACAGGCCCATGTGCTTATCTCATGTAATTCAGGGATGGAAATAAGGCTCCTTGTGCACAGCAGTTTCACCCATTCCAGATTTTACTAGGACTTGTCAGTGTGTATAGGTAACACGCTCAGGTGTGTTTTATCAGCACAGTAAAACCAGGAATGGATCAAACTGCTAAGCAATGGGAGTCTAATTTCCATTCCTGTATTTAACGTTAGTTATTCTTGCACCTGAATCCACTACAAGACTGCCTTGCTCCCCTGAGATTCATGGCTCCCTGCAGCATCTCTTCATCACATGCAGCTATTAACTCAGGTGCCTTTGAGTGGAACTTCTCTCAACAGCTGAGCAAATATCCAGCAAGTCACACTAAAAACACAATGCTGATGGCATGTAAGCTTTCTCTCTGACTACTTACCCATCTATACTTATCACTCAATAAATCTTGATCTGTGCATCCCTGCATTTACCATAGTAATCTGCAAGAGTGTGTGTGTGTGTGTCAGTGTCCATGGATGGAAATAAGACTGCCATTGCATAGCAGTTTGATCGATTCCGGATTTCAGCGATTAATAAGACACATCTGAGCTTGTTACCTATACACTGGGACTAACCAAGCACATAGTAAAACATGGAATGGGTGAAACTGCTATGCAGGAGGAGTCTTATTTCCTTACCTGATGTGTGTCAGTCTATATGTATGCTTGTCTGTGTGTGCATTTGTGTGTGTCTCTGTGTTCCAGAGTGTGTGTTTATGACTATTGCTATGCAGATTATTTGGCCTTAAAAAATCTGGTAACTAATGCGCATACAAAAACAACTTTGTTAGTTTACAATTAAGTATCAGTGGACCTTTAAAAAGAAATCTCTAATATTCAGCCAGGATATCAGCAGGAGGCCTTCATTCCTCCCCTTTAATTTAACTGGAGTACTCATTACTGCCAGCTGTGCTGGAGGTGTTTTGGGATTGTGCACACCCCTGGGAAACTCCAATATAAGAAAACTGATGGAAAGTGAGGGCCTGAGCTTCCCAAAGCATCTCCGCACTGAAAATCACTTATTAGGAGAGAGCAGGCAGAGGAAAAAACAGAGTCAGCCTGTGTGAGCATTATTGTGGGTTGTGAAGAGGACATTAGCACTGCTATAAAAACAAAAAAATATGTTCTTTTTGTTTATTGGCAAAATGTGAAATATGCTTCTCGTTTTGAGTGATGCAATTTTTTGTTTGTTTCATTAAATAGTTTAACTAACTTAAAGTAAAAAAAGGACATGTAGAATACACACGGTCGAATTAGGGACTGTAGCACACGCAAGTGTGTGCTGGGAGCGAGTCACTTAACCCTTTAAGGGGTGTAAACCCAATTATACTGAAGTGTCATTCTGGTCCCGTGATCGGGTAAAAACATCACAGGAACTTGTTTACAGCTAAAGAAGGAAAAAAATATATCTAAAAAACAGGAAAACACTGTAAATCCGGTGTATTGGACTTAGTTATATTAGAACATGTATTCCGTCTCATGTGTTTTAATCTATATGTTTTTACAACATTCATAATTATCAAGAAATGAGTGGATAGAAGCAGATAATGTTTCATGAACTAAATTCATCTAGGCTTTTTATTTTTTTATTACTGATAATAAAAATGAACTTTTATTTAGAAATATTTATTTTTGAGAAAATGAATCTAGTCTCAGTCCATCTAGTGGCACTGCAGCTGCACTGTAACTAAAAACAGCTGTCAGTTCAACTTCCCCCACACCCCCACCCACAAATTATGTAATAAACATTATTCCCCAAAGTTATTAATGAATATTTTAAAATACATTAACAATAGTACTAAACCACACAATGACAGAGTGCAGGAATGTAGAGGTACAATGCACTGCCTTTGAATCTGGGGGGATCCAAACAAATTTTACTGTGTCAGCCAGATTACTGATGCAGAAACAAAGTTAAACAGTATTTCACACAACAGAGTAAACAAGAAAAACAAACCAAAAGAAATGGTACTTATATGAGTGTGCCCAGTTTTGTGTGTGTGTGTGTGTGTGTGTGTGTGAGTGTGCATGCAGGTGGACAGGTGTGTATAGAAGATTGTTACCTGCATACGCGGGGAGGGAAGTAGAGGTTCTGCCAGGAGCGGCACAGGTACTTGGAGTGATTAACTACGCTCACCCAGTCCATCTCATCCATCGACACTTCAATGTAGTACGAATACGACCTGCGGGGGGAGGGAGAAATCAGGGCAGCCTGCATTAGCAACAGAGGCTGCAAAAACATGGGTAACATTACCAAGGATCAGAATCACTGACCGATATTTATTTAAGAGAGTCCTCATGTCTCTTCTATACTGACCGCAAGTCCCCATGGGTCAATTGCAACGTACTTTTGAATTTAGTACGGATCAGCGTACTAGCTAGTATGGTACCATCTGAGGATCATCTCCAGGTAATCCCAAACTATAACTTAATACCAATTGCAATGCAAAAAGGCACAGTGCTGACTTCGGAATCAACTGATCCCAAACTTTAGGACAGACCTCGGGGATCATTCCCTTCCTGTTTTGGAAATTGTCAGTGAGTGGGGGAGGTGGGCAGAATTAATAAATCCGTATTTCATCGATGTTCCCTACTGCTTGTAAATAACCATCCTCAGCATTGTCCTTAAACTATTTGCTTTATTTTAATAAACTTCATTTTAATAAACTTTGCCTTGGATAAAGGCATCTGCCAAATAAATACAAATAAAAAAAATCTAAATTGTGTACTAGTGCTGAAATTCATCTAAAATTGAAGAAATCAACATTTAAATTAACTAAATTGAACAAAATGACCGGCGGTTCATTTTTTCCAGACCTCACCAGATCATATTCGATACGTTTGTCTTGCGGTGTTATTATCCACACACCCAATGCAATTATAAAATTAACCCCTGAATTACACGATATACATAAAAGGTTTTCTTTAAAAAGTTATACAAAATATATACTGTAAATACCTCGCAAGAAATTCAATGTAACCATGTGTATGTGAAAGTGACCCTTTACACTTTGGCAACTGTGAGATAGATAACAAGGTGCCAATAACTCCAGAAAGCCAGTTAATCCAGCAATATTTAAACACCCACAAGGATTACATCTCCATACAATTATTTCAGGTGTGGCGATTATAGTATTGTCACACATTTTATCCATCGGTGAGCCACTGTGTTCAATAGAACTAACTAATAAACACAGACATCTCAAGTTCTGAAGACTGCCATACATGAGATTATCAGCGCAGGCTATTAAATAAGTGACGTCATATTTAATATAAACCACCCAACTAAACAATGACCGCTAGCAAATTTGATTGTTAGTAAATGAATCACAAATACTCAAAAATAGCAGCAAGAACAAGGCACTGTAACTTTTCATCACCACCTTCCTATTAATTTACCAAAGAAGTAACAGTAGCTATTACCTATCGTATCGATCAAGAGAAATGCAGTAAGCACACACCAATGCAGATAACCAAAAAGTCTATATTGCTAAGATGCTACAGACATTTGTATTATTTGTTTTATTTTAAACAGTACTGTAAAGATGTTGTTGTCTCCTGGAGTTGATAGTGTAGTAGGGATTTTGGTTTTATGTATTCAAAAAGGATTTCAATTGTATTCCATTAAAAAAAGTCCCCTAGTTGCTGCTTAACTTTGCAACAGTGCCAAAACGACCTGAACCTTTCTTCTTTCCTTTGTTGCTGTTAAAATGCAGTCCAAAAAAGCCTTCTTCTCATCATTAAGTTTTGCACTCTGCTGAGAGATCAGTGGGTGGGCACTGCATGTCTTAAAACGCACTCGATTGGCTATTGCTAGGCAACACTTTGCTTCTCTTAACTCGGGGGTCTTCAACCTTTTTTGAAACTGTAACCCCTTCTGTCGGGAGGTTTCAACTAAAGTACCCTTTACAATTTTCAATGAAATGGTACCACAGTTGCAATAAAAAGGCAGAATAATCTGGTTAACACGTTTCTTTTTTCTCCCTTTTATTTAACATATAATTTTACACAACAGTTTGGGACTGAAAAATTGTAGAGACAGAAAACCAAACAGTAGGCTTCATTCTGAAAACTTGGATGCAAAGAATTAAAAGGTAGTATTTAGAAATCTTTCGCTTTCTATTGGTAAAAGTCATTATAAATACAAAATAGTTTGCACTGTAAATATTTATCACTATACTGTTTACTTCCCCACCTGTGCATAATTGTGTGTGCCTGTGGCAGGAAATTGCATTGTGGTGACGTCAGACCAGAAGATGGAACTGAACGCACAATGCACTAGCCGACAACCACACATTAACACAAGGTTTTTAAATAAAACATACACCAAAACAATACCGCACGGCTACAGCGTCATTTATAGAAATACAAAACAAAACACACGGCGCTCGCCATCATCTATATATATACAAAATAAACACAATAAACAAATACAAAATAACACAGGGGCGGATGGAGAGACCCCGTTCTAAAAATAAATACAATGCATTCAACAGCAGGGCTTTCCTATCGCCCTGCTACAGTGCTATTTAAAATGTTTACAATATCAAAAACATTAATCAAGAACAAAATAGCATTAATTATTAACTAAAAATAATCCAAAGCGGCTCTGTATAGCTTTGTTGCTTTGCACTTTCTGACTTGTGTCCTTTGTTTTTCTATTGCAAGTAAGAAATGTATCAAACACCGAACACACATTCAACCAGCTGCTATTGCTGTTAATAAAATGCAGCCGCGGTAATAAACAAAAAACATCAAAGTATGATGACTATTTATGTTTACCAGAGCATTTATACTTCTAAAAAATGCAGAAACACTGTGCTTCACTGATAGGACAACTTGAAAACAGCAAAGATCATGAGCAGCACAGACCTCTCTCTAGGCACAATCGCCAGACACCTGGTTCACCTACAGTGGCGCTCAAAAGTATTCACCCCCCTTGGACTTTTCCACATTTTATAGTGTTACAACATGGAATCAAAATTAATTTAATTAGGAGTTTTTGCCACTGATCAACATAAAAAAAAGTTCGTAATGTCAAAGTGAAAAATAAAATCTACAAATTGTTCTAAATTAATTACAAATACAAAACAGAAAATAATTGATTGCATAAGTATTCACCCCCTTGAGTCAATATTTGGTACAGGCACCTTTGGCAGCAATTACAGCCATGAGTCTATTTGGATAAGTCTTTACTAGCTTTGCACATCTGGACCCTGCAATTTTTGCCCATTCTTCTTTGCAAAATTGCTCAAACTCAGTCAAGTTGGATGGGGACCTTTGGTGAACAGCAATTTTCAACTCTTTCCACATATTCTCAATTGGATTGAGGTCTAGGCTGTGACTGGGCCACTCCAGGACATTGACCTTTTTGTTTTCAAGCCACTCCAGTGTGGCTTTGGCTGTATGTTTGGGGTCATTCTCCTGCTGGAAGATCAATCTTCACCCAAGTCCCAGGTCTCTTGCAGACTTCAGCAGGTTTTCCTTAAGGATTTCTCTGTACTTTGCTGCATCCATTTTGCCCTCTATCTTCACAAGCTTTCCAGGCCCTGACCATTTCTTAATAATGGACTTTACTGTGCTCCAGGGGAAACTCAATGCCTTGGAAATGTTCTTATATCCTACCTGATTGGTGCTTTGCTATTCCGGATCTGCTTTGAATGTTCCTTCGTCTTCATGATGTAGTTTTTGTTAGGAAATGTACTATACTTATGCAATCAATCATTTTCTGTTTTATATTTATAATTAATTTAGAACAATTTGTAGATTTTATTTATCACTTTGACATTATGGACTTTTTTGTTGATCAATGGCAAAAACTCCTTATTAAATCCATTTTGATTCCATGTTGTAACACAATAAAATGTGGAAAAGTCCAAGGGGATACATAATTACATAATACCGATAACCATGGTATATTTTCTGACAGTTATCATACCGTCAAAATTTGATACCGTGACATCCCTAATCTAAAGAATTGGTGGACTAACTTTATACCTGTTTTACACATCAGTATGAGGCATAAGGCTGTTACACTGTGTTCACTGCAATTGAGATCATCTTTAACACCCACCTGCAGACTATCTGGAGAGGTTTAGTTAATTGCCATTGGTACTACCTTGCAGACTATTCTTAGCTCTGTCCACAGTACTAACTACGATATGATCTTTAATTAGCACACTAATGTAAGTGCACAGACCACATGTCTCTTCTATGGTGACCTAGAGTCCTGGTGTGCCTATAGTGACCACAAATCCCTACGTGGTGTCAATACTGACCGTGAGTCCCTGTCCCACAGCAGGAGGCGGATGTGGTTGATGATGGAGGGCTGGCCAAGCTTCACCTCAATGCCAGAGCGGCAGTCGTCCTCGATGGGGTGGCGCGAGAACCCGTGGTCCAGGTCATAGTTCTGTGTGTCTCCATCCAGCAGGGCTGACTTCAGCTCCCCCTTCACCACCTGAGCACCATGCTTCATAGTGGCAATGTTCTCCTCCGGGACTGAGTTTCGGAGTGGGGGAGAGAGAGAGAGAGAGAATCACAATACACTGAACACTAGCACAACACAGCTCCACTACCTGGGCACCGTGCTTCATTGTGGCAATGTTTTCCACCGGGACTGAGGTGGGGAGAATGGAGAGAGGGAGAGAGAACTCTTAACACCTTCCTCAGAACTGACTCCCCCTTTCAAAATCGGAGCACTGCGTTTCATGTGTATCGGATTGTACTGTACTGTTCTGTGTGACGGGCCAACACTCACTCAGCATGCCTCTGTAGTTGAGGTCCATGTCCCTACTCTCAGACCGAGTCTTGATGGCGTCGAGCAGGGCGTCGGGGGACAGCAGCCCAGACGGTCTCACCACATTCAGCATTTCTGCCAGGCTCATCAATGGCAGCCGCACTGTGCCCATCACCTCCTCTGGCTTCTCTGCAGAGTTGTGGCGGCACCAGCGACACAGCGCCTGGAAGATCTCCTTTTCCGGGGCTGCAAATGAGTCCCGTTGCACCACCGTGAGCAGGGCCAGCTAGAGAGAGAAGAAGGGGGAGAGACGGTAAGCTTACTGCACAGCCAAAAGGCTGCACTTGTGCAAGGATTAGAGGTAAATACACAGAGACACCACACAGAGACACCACACACAGAGAGACAGACACACATGCACATAGTGAGGACAGAAAGCTTCACCTTGGACAAGGACAGGAAGCCCTCGCTGGCCAGCACGTCAGGAGCGTTGCGGTCTATGTAGGTGCAGCAGGTGGTGCTGAGCTTGCGCAGGGAGTAGAGGCTGGCCACGTCGAAGATGAGGCACACATTATGCGTGTTGAGGATGGTGCGCAGGTACTCCGAGGTGGAGTCCT
Source organism: Polyodon spathula (assembly GCF_017654505.1). Lineage (NCBI taxonomy): Eukaryota > Metazoa > Chordata > Actinopteri > Acipenseriformes > Polyodontidae > Polyodon > Polyodon spathula. The sequence continues at coordinate 53,208,308 of NC_054539.1, forward strand.
CCAGCTGCTCGAACCCGTAGCGGTGTGCCAGGCTCAGGAAGTCGAGCAGCACTTCCTCTCGCTCGCTGCTCAGAGACACACGCCCCGTGTAGATGTACTGAAGCAGCATGCTGAACGCTTCCGCTGTGGTGTCCTCTAGAGGGATCTCTGCCTGGGGCTGTGACTCCTTCATCCCTCCATATAGCAGAGCTCTGAGAGAGTGAGAGAGAGGAGTGAGAGGGATAGAGAGGGTGTCCCCTTGAGGGATCTCTGTTCGGGGCTGCAACTCCATCCCGCCACACAGCTACGCTCAGAGAGGGAGTGGCAAAGAGAGAGGCTGGGTCTTCCTTCAAACCACTGTATAGCATAAACAGAGCATGAGAGACAATATCACTGTTACCGTCTCCTTGCAAATATCACCATTTTTAATATTAGAAATGTGAAGTAATGAAAAGCTTCCCACACTTAAGAGTTTCCACTGATATGTCGCTGTACCTGAAGTAGTGGCAGCGTGCAGCCAGGATGACCCTGTGGGCGGGGAAGCGCTTCTTCTCCACAATGAAGGTGACGTCGCTGTACTCCTCTCCCTGGATCAGCGCGCCAACATGCTCCGACAGGATGTGCACATGGTCGATCTCTGCCACCGAGGTGAAGGGGCGCAGAGGGTGGCTGTTACTCATGGCAACGAGGGCGGTCGGACAGTGCTCAGTGCATCTGTAGTGGGAGAAAGAGAGAACACATGATTTACGATAATCGTGATTATTGTGACAATTTTAAACCAATAACAGATATCCACACTTATCCATTCGTAGTTTCACTATGTTTACTAAAACACACCTGAACTTGTTACCCACACATTGTGGTTAATCAAGCACATTTCAAAACCTGTAGTAATACTGGTAAGCTTAAGGTTCTACTGGTTGAGTGTTAATTCTTGGCAGAATTATGATGTTGGGTACCGGTGCAGGGCCAGAAAGCTTTGTTCGGCTGGGGTGTCCTCGGCTCACCGCGCACCAGCGACCCCTGTGGACTGGCCAGGCACCTGTGGGCTTGCCTGTAAGCTGCCCACAGCTGCGTTGTCCTCCTACGCTGTAGCTCTGGGTTGGCTGCATGGCGGGCCACAGTGAAAAGAAGTGGTCGGCCAATGGCACACGTTTCGATGACAGCGTGTATTCATCTTCGCCAATCCCGAGTTAGCCCGGGGTTGTAACAGTTGTAGCTAAAATACAATTGGCTATTTTAAATTGGGAGAAAAACAGCGTAAAATCAATTGACGACTACTAATTTTTTATTTTTTTTTAAAAAAGAAAAAAGAGGTATATTGTCAGATTGCAAATTTTGTCATATTCGCATAGCCTACTATTTTCTTAATGGTGGAAAAGTGTGATAAATTACATTTAAAATGTTGAAAAGACTGGAAAATATAAAACTAGTCCAAAAACAACATAATGTACCGGCTGCGGCTCTGAATGGGCGTTTTCTTAGCACAGTGCATTGAGTACCACGTTTTAACACGCACCTCAAAAAAACACTACAACGTCAGTTTATTTTTCAAATTACCATAGCTAGCTATATATATATAAAAACGCAGCGATTTAAATCTCCCTACTACTAACTGACTGTATTAAATATGTTTAAAAAAGAGCTACCCCCGATTTAAGTTTGATATTAATATGCTGATGCAGTTTTATGAAATGCAGCGACAGCAGGACTTACCTTCCTACTTTTCAAGTTTAGTGTCTTCTGGAACCGAGAAGATTAAGACCTTGTACTTTATTGGGACCCCCAAAATTTCCTCTGGGACCTTCAGTTTTTTTTTTTAGTTGAGAGTCCTGGACCCTCAATGGAAAATGGTTTCGGAGAGCCCTGGACATCAGACATGTCTGCAGTGTTTTTGCAGTAGTTGGGTTCTCACAGTTGCAGATAAAAATTGTACAACCTCACAATACTTTGTATTTGTATTGAGATAACTGCAGTTTTAAAAATAGAACAAACACATTTGTTTCAAAGTGTCTTTTACTTAACCATTGAAATGCTTCACAGATATACTTCTTTTGGTGAAGAGTTGCCAATAACTCAAAATATAATGACTTGCATATTAAATCCATGATGAAGCTTTTCTAAACATGAACTAAACATACAGATTTTAAAAATACTGTATATCAAAACTGGACAAAATCTATGCCAGCCCGCATTCTCTCTCTCCTTATAAATGTAGAGTAGGTGGGGCCAACAGAGGTGCTTAGATTTAGCCAATCGCAGTAGTTGTTCAAAGGCAGATTTGGAGAAAAAGAGTAACTCAATATTCGGAGCAACAGACCACCCAGAATGATAGCAAACGTCACACAATAGTAAGGGAAATGATCTATACAGCAGCATACACAAGGGAAACAAGACCATGGACAACAAGAAAAAACTGTGCAAAACTTTGCAAAATCCAAAAAGTCAAGGTAATCCCTGTACAAACTCCTGAAGCATATCCTTCAAAACAGACCAACTCATCCATTAGAGGTGCTACAAGTTCAGAGCCTGGAGTTAAATGTTGTTAAATGTTTCAAATTTTGTCTATGTTTCACAGACCCTGATTAGCACTAATCCTGCACTGCTCTCTGCCAATGGATTTCTGAACTTTTCAATCGTTTCCAACAGACAGAGGAAGGAATGCTATGATTTGTTTTGACAAACCGCTTGTTCAATTGCCTACTAGCAGGTAGAGTACAAATACACCGTATGTATGTGAGTGCGTTTCCTTCCATATGCGTCTATTGTATGAGTGTGTGTATGTGTGCGCTTGTGTGCTGTTTGTATTCTGTGTGTGTCTGTCTGTGGTCAGCCCTCTTCTAGTTAATGAAAAGTCAGCTGACCTCCACTCTTTACTCACATGCTAACTGCCTGCTGACTCATCGCACACAAAGTGTCTCCAAGTCCCTTCCTACTTTTAGGATTATACCACCGGAATGTCATTGGGGTCCCAGCTGAAAATCTGTTCGCTGCGATTGGCTTATCTCCGTCAGTAACAAAGCTCTCTGGGATTTTTTTTTCTTGTTTCTATACTTCTCAGTCATTATAACTCAAGGGTGCTCAGTGGGTAACTTAAGCTGTATGCTGCCTGAGGGACCTGACAAGTCTATCACAAATGTTATGGTGACATCACTATAGCATGTCATAGCAGTTAATTACTTCAAAAGGAAATCAAACCTCCACAGTGAATCCAGTCCACTCAAAGCCAGTCATTTTCTGTGTTTAACAAACGAAATTGAGGCACAGTCAGACGATAGTGAAAGTTGGTCATCAAACCTTGTAAAGTGCTCCCTTGATATTTTAGCATTTGATAATTAACTAATTTGTCTAGTTTACTGTTAGACCACATTGACAGTAAATTGTAAAACTATTATAATTTCCTAATAAGGGTCCCGTCACTGTTACTGCCGTTTTTTGATGTGTGTGTCAGAGAACGCAATAAGGTTAGCGCTGTATATAGCAGCAGTATCAAAACCAGACAGCTATTCTGTGCAAATCCAAACTTAAATCCACACTCCTCCTCATCCTCTTCCATTAGCAGCTAGCTAATGGAAGAGGATGAGGAGGAGTGTGGATTTAAGTTTGGATTTGCACAGAATAGCTGTCTGGTTTTGATACTGCTGCTATATACAGCGCTAACCTTATATATATAAATTAAACATTTAAAAAAAAATCCTACTTATAGTCCAGAAAATTATAAAAACAGCACAGTAATTCAATGTAAATTGTAAATAAATAAATAAATAAAAATAAAAAAATATTGAAAAAATAGAGATTGCTTAAGATAATTAGACCAAAATATTATTTAACAAATTCAGACAGGAACGATTTATATTTTAAAAAGGCACCTTTCACAAAATTCATACCATGATTTACTGTGATTTGTAAATACAACAGGCAACTTAACTTTCAATCAGATTTGAGACAACTATATTTATATTTGAGATAAATATTTCAAATATTTTGTCCGCACTCAATTATGAATTTGAAATTATTTAAATATTGGGCAAACTTTTCAAATAATTTTCTAATGGTATACTGCCAACACTTTAAAAGGTTAAGTAAATCTCTTTGGAACCCTATAATCGAACAAGTAATGTATCTTTGATCAATCACCTGGTTTAACGCCTCACTTTACAGCTCTTGTCTCTTCACCTGGGTAACTGGTTTACATTGAAGTTGTAAAAACTAACAGTCTCTTCATTTGAAAACCTTCTCAAATATCTCTACTAGAAGTCAATCAAGGTGACTTGGTATTTATAAGCTGCCTGTCTTCAGTTCAAGTTCAGGTCACTCACACAGTACTTGCTTATGTTACCAACATGTTTTTTTCCTAGATCTAAGGCTGCTTTGCATTTGATTATTCCAGACAATGCCTCGGATAAATTCCAAGGCACTTTTATTGTAAATATTGTAAATAACAAGATGGCACCTCAATGAAATCTACCTCAAACCTTGTGCATCTCTGGGTGTGTGTTACGCAATCACATAAACATTCTTGAGGGTCTCTAAAACACAGTGGAAAACAATAGGCCGAGGTGAACACAGCAGATATAGTGTAGTTATATCTTGTTACGATCGAAGTTATTCATGTTTTCAAAATGTAAATATGCATGCTGCACAACTTGACAATATTTAGTATTAGTATGACTGTGATAAAACCATATACTTTTTCATATAAAAACTTAAATGCGTTATGTTTCACATTACTATAAAACATGTATAAATATATTTAAAACAGAAATCGAAATATTTGAATATTTATACATTTTAAACATTATTTGAAATATTTATATTTAGAATCGCATCAAATTATTTGAATTAAATATTCCAAATTAAACTGTATCCCAGTCTTTTGGGTTTTTTTTTTTTTTTTTTTGGTGGGTTTGTTTTTGTAATACTCAACATTATTCATTGTTGTAATATGAATCTGGTAAGACCGGACCGCTAACTCACAGCATTTACAAAATTACGCTTTTAAAAAAAAGTATTAACACATGCTGCCTCAATTATGCTTTCATACAAAATCATTAATGACGATGAAAACAAATGTCTCCAAGATGTTCTTGCTGATATACAGAGCCTGCGGTACAGCGAAGTGCACAGTTGTTCGTGTAATTTTACGTTCACACAGTGCAATTCAGGAACATAAACTATGTAAAATACACTCCACACAAATAACATGTCTCCATATGTATTATTACAGCTATTATTAAGATTATATTGGGAACCCATTTGCAGTGTTTGCAATTGAAAAACGCATTCACTGTTGATTTTTACTGCTTACTACCAGTTACCCTGTAATGATGGTGATAATGATAAATGATTCACAAAATGCACAATTAATAGCCCCCTATGATATCGCCTAAATATTATTTATTATTATTATTATTTATTATTATTATATTATTATTATTATAATAATAATAATAATATAATAATAATAATAATAAATAATAATAATAATAACTGCACCACTGGTTATACTAACCATTAGCTAAAGCTTTATTAATGCCATGATGCTATCTACTGCCGACACAGTTCTGCCTGTCCATTTCGTGTCTTAATACCACCACCCCCCCGAAATAGACGCCTCAGCACTCACCTGACAGCGGAGATACGATATAGTCTTAATTTATGAATTTGATTTTCTAATCAAGTCTTATCAGATGTTTAAATTTATCTACAGCGACAACAACCAAGACCTGAACGAGGTCTCAATTGGGCTCCGCCTATACGCAAATAAACCGTCATCGCTCAACCCCGGACATGGCTTTGTGAACAAGACAGAAACACCACCAGGAACTGGAGCGCCACATGTGCTCAGGAGGGCAAATGCCGCATTAGGTACAGCTGCTCACTTTTTTTTCAGCAGATGAATTTGGTATACCTGTCAATACGGGAGGCTGGGGAGGGGGACTTTTGAAAAATATAGCCAGGTTTGATCCATGTGTGTATCCATACATTTCAAATCTGTTATCTGTTCACCATTAAAACCAAAATACCATATGCTGCCAAAATGCAAAAAATCTCTCTCTCTCTCTCTCTCTCTCTCTCTCTCTCTCTCTCTCTCTCTCTCTCTCTCTCTCTCTCTCTCTCTCTCTCAATTTAGTACAGCTATATATACTTTGACAGTTTGTTATTATTAGTGCAAGTGGAAAATGCAGAGGTACCACGGTCAGAACATCCAAATGATTGAAATTTGGGGATCCTCCACTAAAATAAATGAGTGTTGTTTCCTTTCTTTTTGGAGTGGGACAGTTAAAAAGTTCTGAACATAATCTGATTTTGAGTTCTGGAATCACTAATAATAGGGTGTGTATCTGACTCCAAAGCATCACAATCAGTGTTATTGTACTCTGACAACTTAACTGTGTCAAGGTGCCTTCTGCTGCAGCATTTACCCATAGCCCCCCAGCCCAACCAAACCAGACACAGTCCAACTAATCACAGACAGTCACGCACGAGGCATATTCACACAGATACATTCACGCACACAGACACAGAGACACAAACACTAAGCTTTAACAAAAAGATATATATTGCAAGAAGCATTCTGAACAAACTACCATGAGAACACAAAGCAGACATGTTTGTTCTCCAGCAGCCACTGGCTGAAGGTGCAGTCTCCTCCATCACTGTAGCGTGCAGATTTTCGAGAGGCACAATTCTGCTGTTTCTTTCTTTGTTTAAAATAAAATAAAGCTTTAAGACTTAGTAAACTAAACGGGTGAGTTCAGAGACACAAGATCAAGCATGGCTACAGTAAAACCTCAATTATTTGGTAAACTGATTTGTTGCGTTCTGTTCTCTTCTGCCTTGTCATACAAAATGCACTAACCAGCCTTCAACCTGTGGTAATTACAGAACAGTGCAGTAAAATGATATGTATATAAAATGAAAAAGGGGTTCTATTATATATTTTTAGGAGGTTTCTTGTTTGAGAAAGCCATGTCAAACAAGTTTAGTATGAATATCCAAACAGTTCAATTATACAAACACCCCCCCAATGTCAATTAGTTTGGATAATAGAGGTTCCACTGTATATCTATGGCAACACTGTAGTTTTGGGTTCAATCCTGACCACAGATGTGTGGGGTCAGGGGTCAATGCTGTCAGTGTCACAGGTGTAGCTGTGTTCAAGTTTCAAAGTTGTGTGTTTCCTGCCATCGCTACTTCTGATCCAACCAGTTTATCAGTTTTGGTGCTGAAGATGATGCTCAAAGACACAGTCAAAATGTAAACTGTCGTCTAGTGAGTCCATGGCATTCATCCATCCTTAGCGGTTCTATTCTGATCCTTTCACTCCTTGAACCACGGAAAGGAAAGTACAGTCATTAGTCCACTTTAGTTAACAGTTGACACTGATGCAATGATTTACAGACGCGTGCAAGTGCCCTTTGTATTGCGGTGGCAAATGGCTAGGGCTACAGTGTCCATTCCTCTGAGATTGTGCCCTTTGTTCCTCTTTCTCCGTCCTGCCCTTTCCTCCTCCCTTCTGTGATTGAGACCATGTTGTTGGGACTCAGAATATCAATCCAGTAGCCGTCCAGGTACTGGATGAAAGCCAGCCCCTTCATATTACCTGCGAGACACAAAACAAGAGACACTTGAACCCTTTAGGAACAATTGCCTTGAATTAATAACTATTTTTGATAGAATGGTATTTCTGAACTAATCTCTTGGATTAATTTGTTGAGCAACCAGCTCACGAGGAAGAGTGCTGAACCAGTGACTGAAGTAGTTTCTGTACACGCAGCACAAAGGAGAGAGCATTGAACATACTTGAACTGAGCCTGGCACAAAGGGGCCCCCCCACAGTACTGCAAATAGATCGAAGCAGTCCGACAGTATTGATGAAGAAAAAGGAAACTGGAAAGCACAGAAAGAAGGATCATTTAGTCATCCCAGGCAGGATAAGGAAATCCATTGTCCAACACAATGGAAGACAGTTGTAGGGGAATGTATAAGTCCTATAAAAACTAGAAGCTTGCAACCAGGATTCTGATTAACGTGAATGCATATTCAGATTATTTACTGAGGGCGAAACCCGGTGGTCTAGTTTTGCCAAGGGCTTCTCAGTGAATCCCAAAGTTACCACTTTTTTTCGGCACTTATCCACGTCCAATTGGGCGAATCTAGATTTTTTCCAACAGTTTTCACTGAATTTCAGGACTAGCCCAAGTGAGTCTAGTTTTGTCCAACGCTTCAAGATCGATGCTGGGCAAATCTGGTTTGCCCGTGCCATTAAGGCCTCTTGGTAGCCTCTCTAATCAGTCTCCTTCTTGCTCGATCATCCAGTTTGGAGGTGACGGCCTGATCTAGGCAGGGTCTTGGTGGTTCCATACACCTTCTACTTCTTAATAATCGTCTTGACCGTGCTCCAAGGGATATTCAAGGCCTCTGATCTGTGCCTTTCAACAACTTTGTCCCGGAGTTCTTTTGAAAGTGCCTTGGTGCTCATGGTCGAGTCTTTGCTTTGAAATGCACTAGCCAGCAGAGGGAACCTACAGGAAAATTTATCCTGAAATCATGTGAATCACTACAATTTAACACAGGTGGAGGCCACTTAACTTGGTGTGTGATTTTGAAGGCGATTGGTTACATCTGAGCTAATTTAGGATTGCTATTACAAGGGGGGTGGACACTTATCCAACCAAGTTATTTCAGTTTTTATTTTTAATTAATTTTCTGCAGATTTCTAGAATATTTTTTTCACTTGGAAGTTGTGAGGTAGGATGTGTAGATAAATAATTAAAAAATAACTATTTTAATGCATTTTAATTCCAGGCTATAAGGCAACAAAAGGTGAAAAATTTGAAAGAGGGCGTAGACTTTCTATAGGCACTGTATGTGGAGATTGAAGTGATTCTCCTAGAAATCTATTGGAAATTGTCAGTCTCCTGGGAGGACTACCTTGGTGATGGTAGTGCTCCTGAATTTCCCCCAAACAGATGCATTAGAGGATGGGGTGTTCTATTCCGACGACATGCTGAGACAAGACTGCTCCCAGACCAACATCCGAAGCGACAGTTTGGAGGATGAATTCCTTATCAAAATCTGGTGTGATAAGGGTGGGGCTTGGCAGAGACTGCAGGATGACCGTGACCCTAGACAAATGATCTCACCAGGTGGAGCTGTAAATAATCACATCATCAATGTATGCTGCTACATATTCATGATGTGGGCGTAAGACCTGGTCCATCGGTCTCTGAAAGGCAGCCGGGCACCATGTAGCCCAAAAAAATGGCTTGTATGGCCCAGTAACCTCGCCCTCTCGGTCACACTGCATACCAACTCCTTTTGAGTGGCGTTTGATACCATCCACGTTCTTTCCAACCAGCCCCCAGCCTCGTTTCAGTGATGTACCTTCCCATTTTTCAATCTGTCTCTCTTTGTTTTTCTACGATGAAAAAGGGAAGAAAACAAGGCAGCTTACAGGGGGAAATTCTCACCAATCGTTTCCCCTGCTGTGTCTGCCACATTTATGTGTGGCAGCCTTTCCACCACCCCCACTATGAGGTGGTGCTGTACCAGTCCTACCAATATGTATGTTTTTAGTGTGGGGTATGTTGCCGTGACTCGATAGATACTGAAGATCGCCTCCTTGCCTTGTGGCTGCCACAACACTCCACCTAAGCTGTCCGAATTAAGGTCCGTTCACATCCTGAGTTCACTAATGCATGGGTACTCACTTTACCGACAACCACATCAATAATACAAGGCTCCTCCCGACCATTTCCCCATCTCTTAACTGCTGCCGATGCCAAATAAAATGCAGCTACGTTGCACTTTATTTCTGGGGAACACAGCCGGGCAGTATGTCCTGTGACATGGCACCTGGAATAGATAGGAGGGGCAGAAGGCACTGGGGTTACTGGTTCTGTAATTCCCACCACCTTTCTAAAAGCAAGCTGACATATTATACTTTCAGTTCAAGCAGTCAAACAGAGTTGAAGACTTAATACTGGAAAGACATTTGTTGGGATATCTGCCATTATGAATTAAAACTGATCATATCAGTTCCAGTGAATCCATATATTCTACCCATATTACTGGTTAAAATATATACTTAAAATCACCTAAATGTGTAAACCTCCTAAATGTGATCATGTTTGTATTCATTGTATATTGGGTTGAATAACAATCGGAATGCATTTCTTGATTGCAATACACAGTTATTTCAATTAACGAGAGATGGTAATGGCTTAATGGTAAGGTCTGATTTATGTTGTGCTATAAATAGTTCCTGACTTTATGTATCTAATGTTTTAATGATTAATGTGTGAGAGATTGCTGAGGTACTGGACATGGGTGGCCTGAGTAACTCAAGGAGAACCATAATTCCTCCTTTACGTCATTCCAAAAACAACTAATGTTGAAATATGTGATTTGTGACTGTTGCTGTATGATCGTGTCTACTGTACCTGGGAGCATACAGAAGTCCCACCTAGTTTCCTCACTCAGGTTGTCAGGTTTGTTGTCCCTATTTATGGTCTTTGTTTGGCAGGGTGCCCCTGCCGATGGTTTTTGGGTTCTGGCTGTGGTGGGAGATGCTCCAGGTCTAGTTTTCTGCTGAACAAATTCAGTTATTTATTTATTTATTTATTTATTTATTGCAATGTGTTTCCACACATCTCCCCAGGATCTTTATAGTTTTGAGCAATCATTTAAATAATACATTTTATAACAAAAAGTGTGTAGATTGACTATCGCACGTTAGCACTCTTGAAGGCATAAGTCCAAACTGCCTACATTTCTTACAATGTGTTACAGTTTTAATAAGAAAGGTCTCCAAAGATTGATCTCCTGTCCACACTGTTAATTCTGAGCATTTTCAGTAAAACAAGGTCTCTGTTTTTATGTTCCACACAGCTGCTCATCTAAACACCATTGTCCTGAAACTCTGTATTAGTTTCTCTCTGTATTTTTTTTGTTTTTTCTGAATTACCGACTCTCAGTAATATCAAGAAGTAATAGAGATGCCTTAGGTAGATCGAGTTTACAAGTTTGGAGCAAGGTAGCAGAATGTCCAAAGTCTTCAGGGCACAGACTAGAAACCTTTCAGACATTATTGTGGGTTGTATGGACTAGACTAGGATATTTTAGGCACAACGCTATTTTAAAACAAACATTTATTTCTTTATTTATTGGGGAAATGTTAAATATGGTTTTTGTTTTCAGTGATGTGTTTATTTGTATTTATTTATTTTCTAAGTCTTTAGCATTAGTAATGTGACTTACCAAAACAAATGAGGCGTAGAACACATACACAGACACACACACACACACACACACACACACGGTGGAGCTGGGTGCTGTAGCACACGCGAGTGTGTCCTCGGAGGGAGTTCACGTAAATGTAACCGTAAACGAAATTCATTTTCCTATTATCGCGTTTCTCAGTTGTGAATGAGATACACAAATAGCTTACCATGTATCAACTGAATTATTAACCCTATAAAAGTTATCCACTTGTATAAATAAGCCGGAGATATGCTATATCTATATTAAATTTGACTTGTTACCCAGCTAACACACAACGTTCTGGCGACGTTGTTTAGGTAGTATTTTGGTTGTGCCAATGTGACCTGCATCGTTCTATAGACGTTGCTGGAAAGTCATATATTGGTCGTATTATATAAAGGTTTCATATAAGTTACCTAAAAGTCATCCCTGAACGTTGCTGAATAACGCTGTGTGCACGTTTAATTTATCCGTTTCTGGAACTTTCATTTAAAAAAGATGAATCAGTTTATAATGCATAGTAAGAATTAGGAGGTTTTCTTTCACATTTTATTTGTATTTAGTTTAGTTAATTTTGAAATACATCCAGTTATTTATATATGTTACCTTTCAAATATTTTTTAAAACTTAAGTAAAAAGTTATATACTGTATGTTTTATATATTTTTTTCAATAATGGCATACACAAAAAGGACAAATCAGAAATAAAAAGGAGACCAGGTGTAAAGATTGATGATTGATATTAGCTACAAAAGAAAGAACAAACTCAGTTTAACGGTTTTATTTGGGGCACATATACATTTCACCATTTGGACCCTGTCGTTTCATTATTGTTACTATGGTTTTTAATAGAACCATAGTAACGACAATGGTTTAAAATCTAATAAATGCACACGCTCTCACAGGTCTCCATCCCAACTCTGCGCACGCAAGCCCCAGGACCGTGTCACGTGGCGGCAGTTACATTTCAATCTCTCGCTTGGTCAAATCACATTAGGGGAATTTACACTGTCGAGACAGTTGGAAATTGTCTATTTGTTATTAAAAAAAAAAAAAAAAAAACACCACACACACATCCAATAACACTTTATTTATCATATCTTACTTTACTAATTGATTTACACTGTCCCAAAACGCAGAGGAGAAACCTGGTTTTGTCGAGAGGGGACGTAAAGAGAATCAGTACACCAGTAAGTAAACCAGATTTGATAAAATTGAATATAAATTATGAAGATCGAAAATATAAGTAATGATTTGTTTCTGGGCGTATTTGAACATTGTTTGAAACAGTAAACGCACTTCTGTCTGTCTGTCTGTCTATATATATATATATATATATATATATATATATATATATATATATATATATATATATATATATTAATAATGGGTTGTAGGGAAATATGCAAATAAATCATTACAAAAGCCAATCAAAAACGTGAAAGTTGCCTAAAGGCTTCTAGTCACAGCGTTGATTGGCTCTTGTAATGCTTTCTTTGCATACTTCCCTTCAACCCATTGTTTTTAAATCTATTGCTTTCATTCACTTTAATTAGAAATATACTCGTTTTTACTTAAGCCGGGTTTACATTGCACGACTTTTGCAATCGGGAGACTCTTCGCCACTTACAGTTACCGACTGAGCTACGATTTCTTACTGTAGATCGGCGATTGCAAACTTCACACACTACACGAGATAGCTTGTCGCGGACTGCGCCTATTTTCATTGCAGAATCGTAGACATAATTCGGGAGAATCGTGGATTCAAGCGAGGAAGCGATCGCTGTTTGTGCATTGTTTTGCACAGAAAAAAAAGAAAACGCAGAGAAGATCCATTTGGACGCGCAATTAATAGGACCGTGGATATTGCTAATTTCATACTCTGCAAATTCCAGCACGAAAGCTTATACTTCAGGGCCATAGACTGCAGAAATATTCAATATTGCGATAAAAAAAAAAAAAAAAAAAAAAAAAAGAAAAAAGTGTATAACAGTTATAACTATGGATCTACTCAATTCGTGATTTGGCGGAAATCGTGAAATACAAGACTGTCCGCGAAACTAATCTTCAAAATATTATTCAAAATAAAATGTGAATTACTGATAAAATAGTTTGTTTTAAAACTTCTCCGCGGTCACTGCGGTGCAAAAGTAGCTCAGTGTGATGCAAAAACACTTTACTTCCTTCTTTATATGGCCATGTGATAATTAAATCCAATTACTGGCTTGCTGAATAAGTCCGTCTACTTTGTGTATGACGTATCGTTACAGTACATTTGACATCATTTAGGTTGAACTAAAACATCGAAGGTGGCATTACTTAAAATAACCGGAATATGACGGACAGATCCAAAAAATCTAAATACATTTCAGCTCAGGAGCGTGTGAAGCACTTCCTGACAGGAACCTTACATGCAGACGGTGGTAAATTGTTTCGTTCACCTTGCAATGCGACTAGATTTTTCAAGAAAAACACGATCGATCGCCATATTGCTTCAGAATCGCATATCAAATGTAAATCTACTACAAAAGCTACTGCCCAAAATAAAAAGCAAGGGACTGTTACATCGATGTTTTAAAGAGCAACTGAAAGCAGTTCAGCAAGAAGAGAAGCCACGTTCGAGCTAGCAGAGGCCTTCACTGCTGCCAACATACCTTTGGAAAAAATTGATAATCGAAAACTAAGGGAGTACTTCAACAAACACGTAGAAACCACTGGAAGCTCTCCGTGTGCATACAAACTTCGCTAGGATTATTTACCAGAATTAATTGCTTCGCACGTTGAGTCTGTTAAATCTGCACTGTCGGAATGCGATTCAGTTTTAATTGTAGCCGACGAAGCAACAGACGCACAGGATAACTATGTACGCCACAATTTATTTGTACCTGGCAGCTGGAACGACAACGACCTGATCGTGTTTTTAACAGAGCTGTTAAGCTTGAGTCTGTACATTTCTCAACTGTAGCGCAAGCCACAGTAAAGGCTGTTGTAAACTATGGCTTAGAATTCAACAAGGTCTCTACATTTATCTCTGACAATGCGATGTACATGAATAAAGCTTTTTCTGATGTGTTGCATGGAATGATGCCGAATGCAATTCACCGTACCAGCAATGCACATATTCTTTCCTTGGCTAGTGGTGTCTGGCGTACAAGTTTCCCTGATGTGGATATCCTGATTTCTTCTTAATAAAATGAGAGAGAAAAAAAAAAAAAACACATTTAAGCATTACGCTACCGGGAGCAAATTGCCAGGCAAAGTTACAAAGGTCCTGCAGCAGTGTCTTCCACCAGAACCTGTGATTACGAGGTGGAATTCGTGGTTTAATGCAGTGAGTTACCATGCAAAGAATATACAGGACTACCAGCAATTTGTTGTGACAAGCTTGAAATGACACGAGGCACACAGGTTTTGCTTAAAATCTGTGATCTTTTAAAACAGAGTGATATTGCTGACCAAGTGAAATTTGTGGGGATGTCGTAAGAGCGTCGAGAGAACGCAGAAGCTATTAACGGGACATCGTAGACCCTCTCACACTTATCGAACATGATTTTAAGAAATTAGTCGCTGACTCCTCAGCTCGTCGGCAATCAGCAAAAATCGTGCAGTGTAAGCCCGGCATTACTCTCCTGAGCTTTTCTGAAGTCAAAATACAGTTGTGCTGTACTGATGAACCCCAAAAAGCGCGAAATATGTATGCAGCTACTGTATTTTGACTTTTAAAACGCTATGACTAGAAGCCTTTAGGCAACTTTCACGTGATTTGATTGGCTGTTGTAATGCTTTATTTGCATATTTCTCTACAACCCGTTGTTTTGAAATGTATTGCTTTCATTCACCTTAACTCGAAAGCTACTTGTTTCAATTGTATATGTATATACTGGACTGTCAGCAAATCAGGTGTTCTGATGAAGTGTATGCAGGAAAAAGCCTTTAAGAAAAAAACAATAAACAACTATTATATTTTATAGTAACACACATGGATTGGGTGTAACTGTGTACTTTAAGATTTAATTATGTGCGTAGTTTGTTTTAAAATAGTTTTGAACATAACATAGTTAATTAACAGATTATTGCAGTGTGAACCTCCTGCTGAATAGAAAGTTATCCACTGTACTGCAGACTATAAAAGCTCTTACAGTATGTCAAGGTACCAGTACTTTGACACAGTGCCAACCTGCTCCAATCCAAGCTTTGTTTCTTGTCTTGGACTTTATAATACCACTTGATCATACCCTGCAGAGTGAAGGATGCAGCAGCAGAGCGGACAGAATGATGGCCCAAGCCTGAGCGAGGCTGCCAGTGCTGCTGACAAGGGCAGAAGGGCTAGCAAGTTCCGTCGGAGCTTAAGCTGCATGCAGACTGTTCAGGAAACCCTTAAAGAAAAACAGGTATGTCACCTGCTTCTCTTCTAGTAGTCTACAAAGTGATGCTTATAAACAGGTGTAAGATCTACAACTGCTCACATGTGTGTTCTACTTAGGCTCATAATCTGTGTTCCTCAGTGGTAAGAAGAATATGTTTCCCTTACACCACAGAACAGAAAGCCTGCTAACTATCAAGCTCTGCAGTTTACTATTGTTATGAGTGCACTCAATAAGCAGTGCATTACGTTTCTTTTCTTGAACTATGAGCAAGCCGCGAGTGCATCCTGACAGTAGCGAGTCAAGATCTGAGCTGCTGCGCTAGAGGTGCAAAACGGTCGACTTGTATTATCAGTGCGGTGGTAATTTCCAAATATGAACTTTTTTGACCAACACATGTGTTGAAGTAATGTAGTTGTTGTCATTTTGGCTTTTTAAAATTGATGTGCTATTTTTTAAGTGAAGCATTAGAAAAGAAAAATTGACTATTTATAACTTGACAAATCTGACTCACGTCCCAAGATGCTAAATAAAAAAAAAGTGTCAATAACTTTACAAAATTACAAAAATACAGTAGTAGTAATAAAGTAAGAAAAAAAATAATGAAAAAAATGTTGATATCTTGCTTGCCATTTTGAAACCGCTCATTTCTAACAGACTGTTCTCTAAAGGGATAGCAGTAGCAGTTGTCCTAAACGCCAACATTCCAGTGCATAGCAGATTGGCCAATTCAAGATTGCTGATTATAAATAGATGGGCATGTAATAAATATAAATACCGGTACATAATACTTGTGTGTCACTGTCCCTAGTGGTTAACATCTAATAAGAATAGCTGATGTGTCATTTTGCAGGCCAGATATAAGGAAGCCCGAGAGAATCGGAAGGCAAAGATCAGTCCTACATATAAATACATTTTTGAAATTCTAGCTGATAGACTTGGGATGGAACAAGCTATGGTTGAAGAATTTGTACTGGATGCTCCATCTGTGAGTTTTTATTATTTTGCATGGGAAGCACTGCTGTATATGTATTTAATTTGTAAACTTCATTAGTTTACTTAATATTGCTGCAATATGAAGTCAGTTATATAAACATGACTAACAAGTTCAGGGGGGGAGGGCAATATCAAAGTGTTAAACTATCAGATTACAGATTTACTGTTTATTTACAGCTTCAACCATTTGAAAATTTCTTTGCAAAGGGAGGATGTAAAACGCTATCATTTTTTTACCAGGAAGCAGAGCCACCAGGAATAGGTACAACAACAAATTTTTCTCATTAACAGTCATGATCCTGCTTTTAAATTAGTTAAATTATTTCTTATAGAGTATTCACGCCAGCACAAATAAATACATTTTCCCATAACATAACCATTTCATTAAAAAAACACTGGGTAAAAACTAAAGTTTATGTAAAGATTAACTCGATTAAATCCAGGAACAGTATCCATATAAAGTACAAAGAATGTATATGTACAATAGACACAGCAGTACACTATAAGCAAGCTTCTTGTTAAAGGATCCGTGTAATTAACATTAATAGTTTGATTGCTATCTGAAATAATTAGAAGAGTTGCATTTTATATAGCAATATTTATTTTTGCAAAGTTAAAAAAAGGTATCAACAGAACAATGCAGAGTTGCAATTTTTACCTTGACACAGGTAGCTTTTCTATTTTCTAATGTTAATGAATAACTTGTCATCTGTCTTGCACCAATATTCTAATTTTCAGGACTCATGAAGTGTGTAGAAAGCTGTTACTTATAATGTTTTTCTTTTAGTTCAGAAAATAAAATGTGACCAATACTACCAGAGACATTAACTAAAAAAGTTGATATAAATACAAATATGACATGTGCAGAACAGGTAGACTGATGAAAAACTATTTATCATTTTTGATAGATCAGTGTTTTAAATTATAGTATAAATATAATTTCAGAGAGTGGCCGCACTATCATAGGATCTGTAAAAGGGACGAAAATAACAAGACTGTTTCTGGCCATTTTATCGGAGTCCAATCTGAAGGGACAGTGCCTATTCTTTGTGCGTTGCAAAAATGATATTGCCATCACACTGAAAAATATTCATGAGGTATGCTTTCTTTTAAAATAGTAGAAAATTATAACTTCTCTTTTTGTGAGTAGAAATGTGTAGTCTAACTGCCTACACACATATCTTGAGATATCAGAGAAATAATGCTCCCATTCCTCTTGCACACAAAAGGGTTACATTTATTATTTACAATAATTAATTTAGGCTAACTTTCATCCTAGATTAATTGAAAAATTTATTCAATATTTTTGTTTGCAGGAAACCTATTTTTCTATGCTGGATGCCTCTGAGGGGTTGCTGACAGGAACAAGAAACATTTTGGCAAACATTTTCTTTCCAGCTGTCTGTGCAACTGAGAACTGGGGCGCACTAAACCTGTCCAAGCATGGAGAGAAGGAGAAACAGAATTTCAAAGATGGAATCAGACGATACATTGCTTTCTTAGATGGTAAGTAGGATTTGTAGTGAACAGAATATTGTACATCAGGATTCCCATTGAGGCCAATAAACTTTGAGTCAGGTATGGAGAGAGACACACTTTTTACTGGACACCTGTTTAAAGAGTGACACTCACTAATTACAATGTGTAATAGGTTTTTAAAGTATATGCAAAATCCTGCCTTGGTGGCAGTGCGTACCATAATAAAGTACTGTATTTACCCTGTCTATCTCCTGTAGGCACTAGAGTAAGCATTGAGGGGGCTGTGAAGCTGAAGAAGGCTACTCTCATTGATCTCTCCAAACTGCAGTCCTTCGAGGATCTGATGACAGCAGCCTCAGATGTGGATATGATTGGTCAGCTAGAGGAAGTGCTTATGATGTGGTACAAACAGATAGAACAGGTGAGTGCACAGCCCTCACTGTAATACAACAATATCTACAAAAAGGGACAACTTAAACAAGACACAGTTGGGACTAGCTTGGTCCCTTGTTTTTCATGTCAGTGAAGAAGTTTACAGCCGCATATTTCCAAATGAGTCCCAGTTGTGTTTAACCATTTTTATGTCACTTCTTTATTGAGCTAATACATCCGTCCCTCTAGATGTCACATCACATTTTACGTATATATTATTCCACATACTGTACAGTCATCAGTCATTATAATGTGCTTTATCATGATAATAATACCTCATTTGCTTATCTAATGACACAGGTATTAAATACCATGTGTCCAATTTTAATTACACTATTGTTCATTAATTCAATACTATTCTATACATACGGTTGATATGCTTCATGGTAATCAACTGGTCATATTTCTAATTTTGAATTTACAGCCATGGCGGGGGATTAATACTTTTTTGAGGAGGTGGCCAGTAGAGATTTTGGTGGCCCTAATTTTTTCTTAGTGAACTTAAAAATAATCGCAATAAATGTGTTACTGACATACTTTAAGAATGGGGTCTATAAATAATCTCTTGTGGAGAACCACAGCTGGATTCATATATTGTATTTGTTAATTTTTTTTAAAAAAAATTGAAATTTAGTAGTTGACAATTGTTTTTATCATTTTTTCTCCCAATTTGGAATAGCCAATTATTTTTAGGCTCAGCTCACCGCTACCATCCCCACGCTGACTCGGGAGCGGCGAAGACGGACACACACTGTCCTCCGAAGTGTGTGTCGTCAGCCGACCACTTCTTTTTCACACTGCAGGCCTACCATGCAGCCACCTCAGAGTTACATTACCAGTTATAGGCATTTTTAACTTCTGAAGCTGTTTGTTGATTGTATAATACTGAATACAGTATATAGTCTGTATAACATAATATCTCAGTGATTGTGGACTGGCTTACAATTGAAGTTACCTGCCAGATACAGCAAGGCTAAGCTGAGAGGTCAAAGGTCTCATTTTTGACACCCCTGTTCTGAAGCTATCCCATTCAGAAAACAAATGGAATTGAAATAATTCCACTAAAGACAGACACACACATGCACACACAACAAAGAGACATACTGAACCTGGCAACTCTGCTGTTACGTGTGTAGTATTTTCTATTTATTCAAGTGGACATACGCTAATGGTTCTTATTCTTTATAGGTTCTTACAGAAAGTGACCAGATGAGAAAAGAGGCTGATGCTTCAGGCCCCTTAACTGAGCTGGATCACTGGAAACGAATGTCTGCTAAATTCAGTTCCATCATTGAGCACATCAAAGGGCATGACTGCAAGACTGTCATCCATGCTTTAAATATCAGTCGCTCCAAAACACTTAAAGTAAGTAAAAATTGAATTAGGGCTAAATAATTCAAAATAAGTTGGAAGTGTTTGTGGAAAAAAATCAGAGCTGATCACATTTTAGTAATGTTTACCCCTTTAGCGTCTCATTTTGTTTGTCCCACAGTCCACTTTTCTCCACCTGAATTTAGGGGACAATTCATTCATTCATAGAAAGATCCCTGTCTGTCATGTTTTGACTGGAGGGAGCTGCATTGTAAGCTCAGAAAGGCAACCATGATATTATGGTGTTTACATCTTACCTCATGTCAACCAGCATAAATCTTAAATCCTATTCTTGTTTTCTTATTTAAAATATAGTATGTATATTGAAAAAAAAAGCTGCTACTAAATAAAATGTTGTGACTGCAGCATTGTTATCTAAGCAGCATTACTTGTACATTTTGAATTAAAGTTAATTAAAGGCGTCACATGTTTTTGTCTTTGTTTAGGCATGGAGAGAGCTGGATGCAAGAATTACTGATTCTGCCAATGAAGCAAAGGATAATGTAAAATTTTTATATACACTGGAGAAGGTCTGTCAGCCTCTGTATAACTGTGACCCGGTGAGTCCAATCAATTTAGACATGAATGTTTGTAGCTATCACCTAGCAACTTCGCTGGTGTTTTCCACAAGCAGTGATTTAGTGACCCTTTGTGGGTTTTATGATTTAAAAAATTAAAATAAACTCAAAGTTCTTCAGATTATTTTAGTCAAAGATGCATGTGCTGTCCAAGATTCAGTGAAAGTATTTTTTTCCAGGTAACAATGATCAAAGGCATCCCAAATTTGATTAATGCCATAAGAATGATTCACAGTGTTTCAAGGTACTATAACACTTCAGAACGAATGACATCTCTCTTTATAAAGGTAGGCTTCTTGATTGCAATTGCCACAATAATATGCTATTTATTAGAAATGTTTGGTTTTATAAAAAGACTTGAAGACTTCTTGTTCAAGTATTATGTGTACGCTGACTGTAAGCATGTATTTGTAATAGAGGTGTGCAGAAATGCGTTACTCATACTCAAAATTGCCTTTAAGAAGGACCGGTATTTATTAGCAGGTATTCAATAAATCCATGCATTAATGTGTGATTTCAAAAGAAGAAAAACTGCCCTCCCTCTCATTTACATTTGAGTACCAATCAATGGCCATTAACTTCATAACTGAGTATTTTAAAAGCTGATTGGAAGAATAATTTCCTCTCATCTGGTGCATTGACATTTTTACTGCCTTCTGTATGCCAGTATGGCAGTGTGAAAGTGATGTGAGTGTTGTTCAGTTTTATAAAGCACCCGGACACAGAAATTGCACTTAAAATGCTGGACAGGAGCGCAGATTTTATTGAGACAAAGCAGGGAACCACGTGACGGTACCGGCAACAGTAAGGTCACAGGCACATACACACAAACGAGAGTATAAACAAGGTACAAAAGCAGTGCAAAAATAAAACAAAAATAAGGTTTGCACACAGGCGGCTGAGCGCTACCTCAATGAAAAAGAGGGTCCCGCTGTCAGAGTACACTAAGCTACACACCCTCGCTATACTGGTTGGGGATCCCCCCCCCCCCCCCCCCCCCCCCCCCCCCCCCCCCCCCCCCCCCCCCGAACCCTGGCTAAGCCTCACTGTTCAATTAGTTGACTGACAGCACTGACGCATGCTCTGAGAAGCCAGTGACAGAGCTTGCCTCTGTTTGTTGTCCCTGGAAAATATTCTTTGCAATTGATTGGTACTCAGTTGTAAATGTGAGGGAGGACAGCTTTCCGTTGTTTTGAAATCAACATGTTAATGAATGTATATATTGAATACCTGCAATTCTGAGTACAAGTAACACGTTTTTGTACACCACTTATTTAAGAAACTACTGATTTCACTGTAAGTCTGGGTGATAAGTTGCAATGTGTTTAGTGATGACTGGTACTTGAAATCTTTTTTTATTAAGAACCCAACACTTGTTTAATCAGAAAGACTGGTTCATACTTCAGTCGTGTCTGGCAATAAAAGGTTAACTGGTCACCAGAGTTACTTTTTCTCAAATGTAGTTGATCACTTCTCACAACCGTCTACCAGTGGCCGCAAGACTGAAGTATGAACCAGCTTTAAGGGGTCCTGGAAGACAAGAACAGCAGGGAATCACACTAACAACAATTTAAAAAATAAAGTGGCAGATCAATCAAAGACTGGCAATTGTGTAAAGTTGAGTGGTTGTTTTTGTGGTGTGGACTAATGTCCACTGGGTGTAAAGTCATTTCACTTGTTACTTGAGCTAGATTTAAACCTTATTCTCCAGAGTGGGAAAGCATGAAAGGCTAGGGAGTCTCAGTAAAGTGTAACAGAAAGATACATTATAATATATAACAAACGGCATGTTTCATGTCAAACATCACCAGATGTCCTACTAATATCAACACCTAATATTTGCTTTCTTTTCTATTGCCAGGTCACAAACCAAATGGTCACAGCATCCAAAGCATATATTACTGACAATGGTGCATCTCGTGTGTGGGACCAGGAAACTCCGGTTGTTATTAAAAAGATAGAGGTTGGTAATTAGGATAAGAAAAATTGTGCCTATGTATTAAATTATATTTCTGTGTGGGGTGAACCTGATGTCTACAAGCAAATTTTAAATTCAGTTTCCATTCATCTTTTTCCTCTATTATGTGTATGATTTATGTGTTTAAATACCGACAGAGAAGACACTCATAATTTCCATGTCATGTTAACGAATATGTACCAGTCTTGATCATAGTTTTGTCAAAAGCAATTTTGAACAGTTGTATAGATCTGGCAGTTTTCAAACCTGTCACATCACTACTGTGTTGCTTCTGGTGGGTATGGTCATGTCGCTGCGAAAATGTCTCGTCACATTGAGTCTTCAGCCACTCTCTTCAGCCACTCGAGAGCTGTATTAACATAAGAATTATTTGTTGACAGGATTGCATTTTCCTGTTTCGAGAGTATCAGGCATGTTTTCATAAAACAAAGAAGCACACCCTGGAGACCCCAGGAGAGAAACCTTTTGAGGTATCCGAGATGTACATATTTGGGAAGTTTGAAGCATTCTGCCGTAGACTGGAACAGGTGAGTAGCTCTACTGACTGTTGAGTCACCCAAGAAACCCCTTTTCACCAATAAAATGAAAACAAATCATAGAGTCCTTCTTTGAAAGCTGTTAATCTGCATTGATGGTTATACCAGATGTTTTAGGATTGCTGCCTGGTTGTATCAAGGGATGCAACAAAAATACTATATGTTGATAACTGTGATATCAGTGAAATATCAGAATATTTTTTTCTACTGTACATTTTAATATTTCAGTTCTTACCCCATTAAGTGTGTTCTCTAATATTTAACATCCTGGTGAGCTGCCAGAGGCTCACTATGGGACATTGTTATTTTGGCTTGACTTCTTAGCTCTCTAGTGGGTTGTTTTTTCATTTTTCCTAAATTCCTTCATGCCTTCACTGGTAGAAAGTCCATTATTTTATAAAAAACTTAAAGCAAGTATTGATTGTGCATGATAACAATGATTGCATATATTTTATTATAAAAATATTATTAAATGGTCAAGCATGATGAGCAATATGTAAATATGCATTTTGGTGGTATGTGGTTGTGTCAGGAAATGGCGTTGCGGTGACGACAGACCAGAAGAAAGCACACACAGGTCAGGTAGCTGCAGTTTATAAAATACGCGGCGTGCACCGTTTTTATTTAATAACAGAAATAAATAAAAAATGTTTAAACAAAAATAAACACTTGCTCCCAGAGCAAAATAAAAGGTTTGAAATAAAACAAATCCCGAACACAAAATACAAACAGACCTAAGGTCAGGCTGGGCAACTGCCTTCACTGATCCTTATTTATTTTAAATATCTCTCCTCTCGCTGTTCCGTTTTCCGTACACCCACCCGGAGTGTCAAGAGCTGCAGGTATTTATTTAGGTGACCATCTCCCAAATTAAGTGATTAATTTGTTACTAATCGGGAGATGGTTTTCTAATGTGGATGGGGCTTCCCATCCACGCTGCAAAACAATAACAAAACTAAACACAGCTACGCCGTCATACAATAAATAATAAACAAACAAAACACACAACGGTTCGCTGTCATCTATAAACAAATTAAAACACAATAAACAAATACAATAAATAAGTCGTAATACATAAATAACACAGGGACGGAGGGGGAGACCCCGTTCTAAAAATAAACAAACAAACAAAATATATTTAAGCAGGGATTTCCTAGCACCCTGCTACATATCCCTCTCCTTGTGCGAAGCACACATGGCCCCAACGGCCACCTCCCCCCTTAGTCTCAAAGTCCTGGAAGAGGGGGAGCAAGGTGTCGATGGTGGCAGCCACAGTGGGAGGTCCTTCTCCCACCACTCCTTCGTAGCTGGCAGCTCCCTCTTCCGGGGCTTCAGCCACTGTTCCTTCTGCGGCAAAAGTGCGGCTGGGGGAGCTGGTTTCCTGACCTCACCCCCATTCTTCATGGCCAGCAGCTCCCCTCTGTGGGGCTCCGGCCACCGTACTTTCTACCGCGAAAGTGCGGCTGGGGGAGCTGGTCTCCTGACCTCCCCCCACTTCTTTGTAACCGGCAGCCCCCTTTTCCAAGGCGCCGGCCCTGGTGCGTCCTGTGGTCCTGCAGGACTAGTACCGACTCCAGGCGGTGCGGAGCGACAGGAAGCCCCAGGCGATGCGGACATAGCATCCTTGGTCAGTGCGAGGCAGTCATCCTTGGGCAGTGCGAGGCAGTCATCCTTGGGCAGTGCGAGGCAGGCATCCTTGGACGGTGAGAGGCAGGGCAGCAGCGGACCCTCTGGAGGCGACGGCGGGAGGAGAGCCAGGCCTAGCTGTGGTGCGGGATTTGGCCCTCTTCGCAGCCACTATGGCCGGGCGTTTTTCCTTCGTGCTGCCCTCAGCAACCTATGCGGAGGTCCGACAGCATCCTGCCCTGGTCTCTTCAATGCTGAAGGGAGAAGCAGCTCCTGTTTCTCTCCCTTTAGCGGGGTTGGAGACAGAGGCAGCTCCTGCTGCTCTTCTCCTGGCGAAGGCAGCAGGGGCTCCTCCCCTTCTGGCAGCGAAGGCGGCCGGGGCTCCTCCCCTTCTGGCAGCGAAGGCGGCCGGGGCTCCTCCCCTTCTGACAGCGAAGGCGGCAGGGGCTCAACCCCTTCTGGCTGCAGTGGGGAAACCAGCAGGCACACTCCCTCCGCTGGTGGAGGTGGGAGCAGCGTGTATCCCCCCACGGTGGTGGAGGTGCCACCAGCAAGTACTCTCCCTCTGCTGGTGGAGGTGGAAGTGACAAGCAGTCCTCCCACTGAGGTGGAGGCGGAACCAGCAGGAATTCTCCCTCTGCTGGTGGGTTCTTGGGCTGTGGATGCTCGGGGTCCTCCCACTCAGCCGCAGGACGCTCGGGCTCCTCCCCTCTTGGTAGAGGTGGCAGAACCAGCAGGTATTCTTCTAGTGGGAGGAGGCAGTTGAGTGGAAAGTGCCCCCTCTCCCCACAGAGGTAGCACTCCTGTGTCACTACAGGAGTGCCCCTCTCCTCCAGTGGCTGTTGTGGGACCAGCAGGCACTCCTCTTCCGCTGGGGCAAGCTTGGGCTGTGGCTGTTCGGGATCCTCCCTCTTGGGCGTTGGCGGAGTCTGTTCTCTCGCCCAGAACCACTTTGCCTGATCCCCAACAAGGTCCTGGTTCCAGGCCTCCTCATATTGGGGGTCGCCATAGGAGCAGTCCTCCCGAACGTGTCCAAACTTACCACAGGCTTCGCACATGGGGGCCCCTTCAGCCTTCCATTCTTCCTGCTCGGCTGCCCAGTCCAGAGGTCCAAACCAAGTTGGAGCCCGGGTCCACCAACTCTTCGGCTGCTGCGGTTAAAAAAAACCATACTACAGTACCCTTCTGCAATACCTCTTCTGGCCTGAGTCCAGGAGGCGCTGGTGATCCCACATTGCAAACCACGTGTGGCAGGGAATGGCGTTGCGGTGACGTCAGACCAGAAGAAAGCACACACAGGTCAGGTAGCAGCAGTTTACAAAATGCACTATTTTTATTTAATAACAAAAAGAAATAAAAATGTTTAAACAAAAATAAACACTTGCTCACTGAGCAAAATAAAAGTTTGAAATAAAACAAATCACGAACACAAAATACAAACAAACCTAAGGTCAGGCTGGGCAACTGCCTTCATTGATCCTTATTTATTTTAAATATTTCTCTCCTCTAGCTCTCCCGTTCTCCTCAGTGTACCCACCCGGAGTACCGAGAGCTGCAGGTATTTATGCAGGTGACCATCTCCCGATTAGCAACAAATGAATCACTTAATTAATTCGGGAGATGGCCACCTTCTGCACAAGTTTTATAATGTGGATGGGGCTTCCCATCCACGCTGCAAAACAATAACAAAACTAAACACAGCTACGCCGTCATACAATAAATAATAAACAAACAAAACACACAGCGGTTTGCCATCATCTATAAAAAAAATAAAACACAATTAACAAATACAATAAATAAATCATAATACATAAATAACACAGGGACGGAGGGGGGGACTCCGTTCTAAAAATAAACAAACAAAATATATTTAAGCAGGGCTTTCCTACCGCCCTGCTACAGTGGTACAGTATCTACTTTAGTTTTTATCGTACTTAAAAGGAGGGATTTCCCACTCCAGTTCTTTTTATTTTACAGATCACAGAGATGATTACAGCAGTGAAAGTATTGTCTGCTCTTAATAAGTCCACAATTGAAGGGATAGATCCCTTGGCTGGAAAATTTCAAAATATCTACCTGAATATGAAGAAGAAGCAGTATGATATTTTGGATCCAAGAAAAACAGAATTTGAAACAGACTTTTCAGAGTTTATGGTCCAGGTCCAAAATGTAGAGGTAAGTGTTATTCCAGGGAACCTGTATTAGATTATAAGTTAGATATACATTTGTAACATACAAAATAATAAAGAAAATATAGCTGAAAATGGCACCTATACTGTTTGGAAGGTAAATAATGACATACAGTACATTCCCAGATGGAACTGAGTGGAGAATCAAGTTTGAGTCAAAATGGTTGAGCCCAGCTTGAAATGTTCATTCTAATTCTTCAACCCTTGGGTCTATTAAATAGCTGAATTATACTGTACATCACTAACAATAAACAACATTGTACTTGAGTCACTAATTATTCCTCCAGCAACTACTGTCACCATTCCTTATGTCCTATAGACTTCTACTAGTGGATCCTAGTGTTTGCCATCATGTGATTTTTAATGGCATTGGCCAAAGAACATGTCTTTTTAAGAGTGCTGGACCTTTGGTATGTAACAAAAGAAGAAAAGATGACTGAATGAACAATCTAATTCGGTTTAATAAATGTATTTGTTATTTGTACAATTTAGACTCAGCTGCAGGTGTTCATGAATTCCTGTTTTATTAAGATTCTGTCTTGCCAGCATGCTGTGCTTTTGTTGCAAAGGTAGGTGATGTTGAATTACAAATTCTAAATATTGTTAAGCTGGTATTGGTTTTGATATACCAATATATAGAGGATATGTCATGAAAAACCATGACGTATACGGTGTTTGTGTAATGGGCAGACACTGCGATAATAAACAAGCCTTTGATCCCTGGTTATGCAGGTGAGAAAATAGTGGGGATGCGTAAGGGGCATTGTCCAGGTAAAATAATTATACGTGCATGGGTACAAGCTGAAGAAACTACCGTAAAAACGTTGTGTAAGTCGATTTTCTAGGCATTTTTGTGGGGTCCTTAAAAGGGGATAGTGACTAATACACCGGTGAGACATATGCACCAGTGTGTCCAATATTAAACTATTGTACCAGTGCCACAATGGGATTACTACAGCCATGGTTATAATGGCTCACACAAACTTAACTGTCAACAACCCGATTATTTTTTCAGGATCTACGACTTTCAGGTCATGTTACATGTAGAAACACAAAACCACTGTTGTTCTAATTACAAGTTCCCTTTCAAGTATGAAATGTATGAAATTTCTGTTTCAGGGATCCAGGGTTATGATAAAAACTTAATGTTTTAATTAGTTACTCTTAGTCATTTTGAATGATAAATGCAAGTGTGACAGGGTGCAGCCTGTCTTTGTGTGTTTTTTGTGGTGTTTAGAGTGGATGTGAGTCTGCTGCATGGATCTTAGTGAGTGAGTTTGTGTGAGGAATGTGGGAGAGGTGCTGCAGCTGATGAGGTACGAATTGCCCAATTATTGCAACACCTGTATAAAAGGGAGTGTTTGTGAGAGTAAGAAGACCTGTCTGAGAAAGTGAGTGGTTTATTGGTGTATATTTTGTGTTTAGAACTTGTTTTTAATAGTGTTTTGTGTCTGTTCTTTTTATTTGGCCATTGTGCCTTTTTGTTTTCTGTATTTTGTTTAATTAAAGTCTTTTATTTTCACTGCAGTTCATGACTATGAGTCTCCTTACCCCGACCAGCCTGTCATAGTTGGTGTCAGTGGGACAGCGTAGGAGTGCAGAATTTTTTTTGTTTGTTTTGTTTAAAAAACACACTGGCTACACCCTGTCACAGCAAGCTTTCAGACTCTTGACTGACCTCATCTCGACCCAGACGCGTGTACGTGGAGAAAATGAAAATAGTGGTTAAAGTTATCTATCTTTGGAATATGAAAACAAGGAAATTCATAGAGATGGACAGCTATACTGCTTCACTGTTTACAGACTAGCTGTCCATCTCTATGAATTTCCTTGTTCCCACGTTTCCGAGCCATTGGTTTTTCAACATTCAGACTGAATCCACCCATGGAATTCATAACAAACAGCTACTGGTTAGAAAGCCTAGTAAACTAGCAAGTCTTCTGAAAACATTTTGTTTGAATTGAGTACTTTTAATGACTTTAATACACACTGTAACATGTTCTACATGACAGTATAACGTAGTGGTACGTTGAAGCAGTGGTCCCAATGTGTTTAACAGATCGTCAAACCTTTCACCTGTCATTCTGAAAATAATTATGTCTCATACTGGCTGCATCTCTCTAATTAATGCATGCAATTCTACCTTTTGAATTCTCTGTTGGTTGAGAGGACAGATGTACCAACAACATTGCTAATGTTTTTTTTAAACTCTTGTATAAGAGCTACAAACTCAGTACATCTCCTTAAATGTCAATTCTTCCAATTACAGGAATGCATTCTATTTAAAGTATGAAACACAGCTACATAGTCAAAAGGGCTGCAACACAATGCATCCTTCATACAGAGAATAGTGAAGCTCCACAGCTTTTATAGCTGTCTGCACCTGACGTATCGCATTCATCTGTGATAGAAAACAAACCAGCAGCCCAAATACTGTATATAATGGTTTTTCATGACATATCTTGTTTATGCAACAAATGCCTACATTTTCTATAAATAATCAGTAAGAGTAATGTGGCTACACTTACTAATTTGAAGCTACTGTACAGTTTTCTATAACTTTTTACAAGTTAGTACAGTCAGCACAGCGTTCATCCCTTCAGACAGGTGAGCTGTATATAGAGATTTGCATTATTCATACCCATTCTTTTCTCAAATGTTTTTGAAATTCCTTTATTAAAATATCCTTGTCAAAATAAAAAATGTGTATCAAAATTTACTTCCATCTTAAAATGTTTCCTATTTTGTAAAATGTTATTGTTTTATAAATGGAGTTTGTTTTTAATGATATGCATTATTCTTAACTACCTTTTCATGACATAACATAAAAATAACTGATGGACATTTAGCCACCTGAGCGGTATAAATTGTAATTACACTGTGCAGTGTTTAGCACATTACTTGCACTACTGCTGCTGCCTTGAATTGTGCATTACTGCAACTCAAAGTGGGCCGGTTGTACGAACGAGTTAAAAAAATGGGATCACTGGAGCCGGCTCATGAGAAGGTGTTTTGCTAAGTGGCTCCACTAATCCGTTATCTTGATCCTATCCTGGAGCTGCGTGCACCGTAACTGGGGAACTAACCAATGAGAAGCGAACATATGAGGGGCATAGTTTAAAGACCTCAGCTGTCAAATTTGTATACAGCCTGAGAGCATAGTAATGTTACAAAAAAATGGCAAATGGATGGACAGAGATAAGCAGCCTTGCATTCATTAAACAAACTCAATCCAGGTTACTCTATATAAAACTCGTTGGGGTAGATGTACTAAAGTGTTGCATCTATCGCAATCGTTGCTGCACATGCAAGCCAGTTAGAAGTGTAGCGTGAAATGTACTAAACAAACACAACGCTGTTAGCATCATTTTAACAGATGTTTTGCAGCCGCAGTTGTTATTTGCGCTTTAGCCTTAAATGAATATGTAATTCAGGGCATTCCTGCAGAAATTTGCAAAAACAGGGTGGAGACGGTGCAAATGAGGGATCAAAAATATTGTAATGAGATGTACTAACACTGCAGGCACTTACAATCGCATCAATTTGTTAAGAACGTTGAAAAGCATGTTTTATACAGTCGCAATTGCAGTTGGCATTTCCCAGTCCACTTCTGTGTACTTAGAAGCCTTGAAAACAAATTTCTATGACATTTCTGGTTTTCCCAACGTGTTGGGAGTAATAGAGTGCTGCTAACCCCTCCAGCTCATTCTGAGCATCTCTGTAGGACCATAATCTATTGTGTGTTAATTGCCCAGACTACTAAGTGGACCAAGTTAAAAATAATAATAATAATAAAAAAAGTTTGGTTTCAATTTAAAATAATTATTTATTTGCATTGTACACCAATGTGTGCAATGCAGCAGCATGATTTATTTAGTGTTACCAGTAAGCTAAAGTACAAAAAAAAGTCTGCTAGATATTCATTTTACTTCTCTACTGTACACTGTATAGGCCTACTGTACAGACTTATATTTTTACATAATGTAATGTGTAGCCTACACATTAGTGTTATTCCAGCGCAATGATTTATACTTAAAATTCATCAAGAACTGTAAATGCATGTGTGTGCGATTTTATTGCATTGTTTTTAAACCCAACACCTCCTTATGTCGGACAAACATGTCTGGTTTAGCGAGGGGATACTGTGTGATTATGAAAAGCTTTTTGGGGGTGAAGGTTGGGGCCCCAGTATAAAATCTGATGGGATTAAACTGCCTTTCATTTTTTTATATGTATAACACTATTAAAATAGGTAAAATGAAGACGGAACAAAATGCATTGTGCAGATGACGTTTACATTTAACAAAAACAATCTTATTTTGATTCTTGCACCCTTGCATGTATAGACGTTATCCTTCGGTCACCCTCTGCTGCAGCAAATCACAACTCAACTGCCGCTGTTTTATTTGAAAAAATGTCACACTACTCTCGCTAGAAATCTTGCTAAGATGACGCGAATAATATTTAAATGACTATATTGCGTCTCTCTTCATTAACATCTTTTTCTTAGCACATAACGACAAAATGTGCACTTTGCGAATTGTTGTAACAAAAATGCAAACTGCAGTATGTTTGCACTGCGACTGGCCCATTATAGTACATCTACCCCTTTATTTTATGTAAATAGCAGTAAAATGTTTTTGGAACTCATCGTAGCTCATTGTTATTTACTAATGTCATTACACTGACATTAGTAAATAACTACGTGCAGTTTAACTTTTCATATTAAACTGAAATAGTACTTTAAACAGTACAGCAAAATTACTTACGTGCTTTTTGTGTGTGTATGTATGCGTGTACATAAACATACACACACACACAAAAGCAATGGTACTATGTACAAATATAGACATCAGTAAAAACTAAATGCATGCTTTACACAAGCAAGCATTACACAATTATCATACCAAATTATTTATTTAATTATTTTGAGTGTTTAAATACATCGCACAGACTTTCTGTTTGTATTTCATTACTGAAAGTTTATCAATCAGTGTGTTTACGTGAGCATAAACTAATTCCTATATCAAAAGTCGGAAAATGTATCGGAATATTCCGAAAGTCAATTTTCGGGAAACAGCACCTAGAAATTTCAGAATAAATTCCGCAAACAAAATGTAAATTATGTAAACACACTTTTTGGAAAACTCATTGAAATAGCGTACTGTGCATGTGCACACTTTGACCCTTTTCTCTTGCACATGGTTTTAGAAAACTGAGAAAATAATAATAACGTGCAGTCAGTCTGCATGCATCTATTTGTCTAGTGAGGGATAAAATAATACATTTGTTGAAGTTCGTATGTATTTGTTAATAGCACATAGTGAAGCAGCAAATGTTTTCCAGCTTTAAAATGACGTGAGAATTTAAAATAATGTCTGCAAAAGAAACTGGTAATATAGAATAGGATGAGCTGTTGGAAAGGCTGATTGCACATTGTGGGGAACCTGAATAGAGGTACAGGATAGTAATTTATGAATTTAAGACACTTCAAAAAAGCACTTGAGTTATTGGATTGGACTCCGTTCTATCGCTTAAATGTCCAGTCTTCAAATCGTACGTAGGCCGCTACAGTACTTTGCATGCAAAAATATCCTGCGTTTTCCGAAAACTTCAATCCATGTATACAGTTGAAT
Source organism: Polyodon spathula (assembly GCF_017654505.1). Lineage (NCBI taxonomy): Eukaryota > Metazoa > Chordata > Actinopteri > Acipenseriformes > Polyodontidae > Polyodon > Polyodon spathula. The sequence goes on from NC_054539.1 coordinate 53,240,739, forward strand.
TCTAATTAGATTTGCTATCATTAGTTTTCGGAAAACGCTTTGTCATGTAAAAGTGCTGAATGTTCCAAAAACTTAAGGCCATGTTTTACTTAACATTTTTTAACTTAACAAATAAACAATTACCATAAAAAACATTGTTGAGATATGATACCTAAAACACAATAACACAATATATTCCTAATAAAGTTGATTTCTTAACTTGTTTACATTATTGTCCATATACTGCAGTTTGAGGTAGAAGCTACATCTGCTGAAAGTACTTTTTAGAAACACCCTTTTCTTATATCAACATAGTACTAGTATAATTTTAATAGCAAACTATTTATCTTACATATTTAAATTGTTGGAAAACATAAACGTTTCTAGAAATATACATTTAAGGGCAATTCTCATACCTCATTAAATTTGCATTATGCCACACTCACTCAAGATCACATTTTAACATGAAAATTGGAAGGTCTCAAACCTCCGTTGGTAAAAGTAGAGTTTGTGATAAAGTTGTTGTAGCTCTTCTTCATATGCACACCAATTGAATGATACTTTTAGAATGACTTTTAGATTTATGTAAGCAATTAGCCATTCCTTAAAATCAGTAAAAGGATAACACATGCTGTAATAAGTTCTGGTTAGTAATTGTTATGTACATCTCTGTCTGTGATTTATTTGTGTATTATGGACAACTGAATGACATAATTCCAGTATATATTTTTGCTGACAAAAAAAAATTATAATAATTAAAACCAAGCTTTAAAAAATATGGAGTCAATTGTTTCTTTAGAATTGGTTACATATTTTGACACATAGATATTTGCCTCATTTAGCAATGTATGTTCAAATTGTACCAAACTGGTGTTTTTTCATTTTTATTACATATAACAATAGTCCTAATCTGCTGCAGGACTTGATGCAAACATAATGCAGTAAACCTGATTTTATCAATCACGAAACACACACTCGTATTACAATCTAAAAATAATTACTCAATTTTAAAACATTAGCTCAAGCTCTGATCTGTCTATCTGATCCGACTCTGATCCTGCTCGGATCAAGATCAAAGTAGGATCAGATTAAGCTCGGGACAAGCACTGATCCTTTTAGTACAATCCAATTTGTCACAGGAGCAAGAACAGAGCCTGGATCCAGGATTGGATCCCTTTAGTACAACCGGTCCCAGGGTAAAAACATCTGATCTTTTTTGTAAGATGCCAAAGGGATCTTTAATGTCCACAAGACACAGGATCTCACAAACATCACAACACACATGGCGCCAATGCAGTTTCCAGTTCCTAACAGTAAATGTACAATTTAGAACAACTATTTGTTGAAAACTACTAACATAATGTTACCTTTATTAGGTTTGAGAAATTGAACATACCCTGTCTTCAATCAGAAATATCAAGCACTGTTGGTCTCATTCTTCAGCACTATGTTTCGGAATTGGAACATGCTAAGAAGGTAGTAATTTATTTCTGTTATTTTTCTTATATTTTGCTAAATAGATTTCTAAACAGTACCTGGGAATTATTAGCATGCAAAATGTATGTTTTAATAGCATATTGAACTGATACAAGTTCTAATGATAGTGGGCCAGATTTTGAAAGGTTTTTATTTGTTTACTCCTTTTTGAAAAGAGAAAAACTGTTGTTCAAACCCCAATTCTAATCAAATAAACTGAAGATGACAGCTACAAGAGGGATATAAATGTATCAAGAGTTGTTGTGTGTTTTGACAAGGGTCAAATAGCCCTGAGAGAGGGACACTGCACCTTTAGAAAATCCTTGTTTATTTCATACACATTTCCCCAAACAGCTCTATCAAGCTAACAGAGAAGACCCACCTCTAGCCCGAAATATGCCTCCCGTTGCTGGGAAGATACTATGGGTGCGGCAGCTCTTTCGAAGAATACAAGAACCCATTGACTACATACATGTAAGTCTTTATCAACTTTTGTTTAGTTTCTAAGTCTCTGGACACATGCATCTTTGAAAGTGCTTGGCTTTTTGTTGCAAATGCAAAGCTTAAACAATGTACTTTTTGTACTGTGGTGAACTGATTAGGTGGTTTTACTCTTGAATGGATGCTTTTAATGAATATACTAAAATGATTTAAAATGTGCCCTCCACCAAATCAGTTTTTTGAAGTGACGTTTGTTTTTCCTTTATTGCGTTTTTTTCTTCTCTAGATTACTTGTTTTCTACTTATTTTTATCCATGCTGTAGCTGTATTAATACAGAATCAAATTGGAGACATTTTACATTTACAAAAATAAAGTTTTGACATAAGGACTTGGTAATTATAAACATGTGCAAGCATGCTATTTTCAATCCTTATAACTGAAAAAAAAAAGTATTTATAGGCTTCTGTTGGTGTCTTAAACAACTGTCTAGAAAGGCTTTTATGCATATAAAACATGATCTGTCAAAAGATACTTAAAAACATAACTGGTGTTAAAACTTTGTGAATAATTTATGTTTCCATATATTCATTTTAACAGCTGAAATGTGTAAAAGGGGTCTGGATTAATATTACTTGTACCTAAACAGAACCTTTTATGATTTACAGAAACATTCTGACATCTTGTCAAGTGCAGAGGGCAAGGATGTAGTAAAAATGTACAACAAGGTTGCCTACGTGTTTGTGGAGTTTGAGGTTCTGTACTACAGAGCATGGATGAAAGAGATCTCACAGATACAGTATGGCAAGTAACAAATAAAACTGCATTTTTTCAAGTCAGGAAACATTTGCCTTTCTTTTGCTCTCATTGACATAAAAAAGTAAAAACTTTAGTATTTCAATCACTGTAAATGTAATGCTAGTCCAATGATGCAGAGTAAAATGTGTAAAATATTGATCTTTTGCGATTTGTATTTAAGCTAAATCCCTTATTTTGAGCTTTTTTGACAAAAGATGTTTACCATTTACTATTCATGCAGCTTTACAAGCTACACTGTTGGTCCGTCACCCAGAAACAGGGAAAATGTTGGTTAATTTTGACCCTAAAATCATTGAACTTGTGAGAGAGACAAAATGCATGATGACGATGGGCCTAGAAGTACCTGAGCAAGCAAAGCGTCTGGTGAAAACGGAGAGCACTGTGAAAGCCAACCGATTCCGTCTGGAGGTAAATTAACTTGAAACTGAAGATGAAACATCACAATTGATGTTTGCCATTTGATTAGTAAGCTTCACAAGCATATAAAATGCTTGTGTCAGAGTTTTTGAAATATTTAAATGTTTCCCTACCTTGTTCAGCGACTGACAAAATTAGCATTAGTTTCCATATTTTACTTCTATGCATGTTTACTTAAATTTAGCTAAATATATTTTTCACAAACAGGGCACAGTTTATCAAGTTATAAGGTTCATATTGTCTGCTTGAGCTTACGTATATTGTTGATGATTATATTAAAATTTTAATTTTTTTGCATTTCAGTCTCTTCTCTACAATTATGACATGACCTGTCAAGGAATTCCCACAATGTTTGTTAACCTGATGGCTTCAAAGATTAAGAAAGTGGGTTATATCAATTCAGTTTCACCAGTAGTAGATTTTTTGAGTGAACTTCTTTCCCCCATACCTTAATAACTGTATTGATTATAAATTCTTGAAAATTCAAATTTTTAACTGATTAATTAAATGAAAATGGTCTCTTCATAAATAGTGGATTTTTTCACTTTCCTTTTTCACACAACCTAAATAATGTAAACTTAACATGTACTGGAACCATGTGATAGTCATTTACATAATTCAGAATGACACTTTAACAAGTGATCATCGTTCATAGGTAATTCGAGTAAGCTAAAAGAAACCACAGTCAATGAATACACATTAGTCAATTGCTATTTTTCTATCTGAGAGTCAATAAAATAATATCCCATGCTTTATAAGCTAAGATATGTTGGATAATCAATGGCATTTAGCATGTCAAATCTCTTATATGTAAAGAAATATACTTTGTCCAGGGTTGTTGTGGTGGTTCTTCACAGTTGGTTTCATATTGAACTTAAACCATAACTAAAACAAACAAAAAAAAAAAAGCTTAAAATATAACATTGCATACACTCAGATGCTTTTTTTCTGTAGGTTGAGTCAGTGCTGCGACATGGACTAACTATATTGAACTGGTCATCACTCATCCTGGACAGCTTCTTCCACAAAGTGGATATGGCCATGTCTGATTTGAACCAGCTTTTAAAGAAGGTATACAAGTTTTTTTCTCGGGAACCTCAGATCTTTTGAATAAAATATAAATGGCAGTTGTTATTTCACATAATAGAGATTATGTGTGTGTGAAGAAGTAAACTAAGATGACAGCCCCCTAAAGATTATGGGCCCTTGTGGCAAAGTGGTTTGCAGTGAGTAGGTGTAGTAGTGATGTGATTATGAAACAGAAGACAGACAACAGAGTTCACAATCCAAACAGATTTTCATTTTATAATCCTGGTCTGGTGACCACAAAATATAATCCTAGGCAATACACAGCAATGTGTATAGCAGTGTTCCAAAACAACGGGTTGCAGTCCCGAAAATAATAAGACACAGTTAGTAAATAATAAACACAGTAGAACACACACAAAGACCCACACGTTCACAAGTCCAGAGTGAGTGCTGCAGTACTTATAGTGTAATACAATTTATCCGTGTACAATGGTGCATTGTTGTCCGGGTTTAGTGCTGGCCTAAAGCGACAGCTCCGGATCGTATTAGCCATCTAACAATAACAAACAAGTAGATTTTTATACTTGACAAAACAAACAAAACACTCACGCTAATTCACAGTATTCCTTCCGGTTCAGTTTAACCATAAAAAAAGGAACAGATCACCTTGCTACATCGTCAGTCACTTGGTTAATGAGTGTAACCGTTTCTCCTCCAATCCAAGGTTGCCACATCACTTCCCTTCTGGGGCGATGACTTGGTGTACCGTAGCTCTGCCCCCTTTCTAGATGGCCAACTTCCACCTAACCCTGGGAATGAAATGTTAGGCCATCCAGTCCAGGGGACTCTGTTCCCTTTACACAGTGCCCTCACAGGTACGAAGGGAGATTTATAACCAAGATTAGTTCTTTCTCTGTCACAGCTAGTTAGTTAGCGGCTGATTATGGTACACTACGTGGGCAAAAACTGTTGCAATCCAACTTTGACCTGTGAAGTGATTTTGGTACCATGCTTGCGCTGAGATTAAAGTGCTGGGACGAACATGGAATTTGGAATTCTAGTGTTCGGATGTCATTCTAAATTCAGTATTCAAATATCTTATAATTTCCAAAACTGTATGTAACTGTCACGTTCATGCACTTCTTTTATTCTCTAGTAGAATCAGGAGAGGCTAAATAGGAGGACATAAGATTAAATAAACTCCTACAGTGATTTGTTTGTGCCCTGGCTACAGATTTTCACATACCCAGACAACAGTTAATCAGGAATAATCACACAAACTCAGGTATTCAAATTTTAGCAAATCAGAGTATATATTTACTTGTGTGGTTTAATAACACTTAAATGGATTGTGTGATCAGAGATCTACTTTGAATCCTAGCTCATAGACAGTCCAGGCGGTCTGGTGTCTGCAAACTATCAGCATTAATACGTAAAGAAATATGGTTACATCGCACACCTCAGGCAGTCGAAGGCACTCATTTACATTAATGCATACAATATAACATAATCTCTAAAAATAATAATAATAATAATAATAATAATAATAATAATAATAATAATAATAGGCTTTAACCTAATAACATCATACTTCAGTATAGGTGAGATATAATATTCAAGATTATGCTTACCCCCTTAGAGAAGTATGGGCTCTATGTGTCATTTATTTTTTTTCGTATCTTGACTTTTGTAGGTTTTTGTGACTTCGTAGACCTACCCGCGATGTACTAAAGTCATTTTCACTCCCGTAAATTAGTTTCATCCCTGCTGTGGTAGTTTAGTTATGACAGTTCGTTTCAAACCACTTTTGTATGCAAATGTACGAATCTCATTATAAACATGAAGTTTCGCGCTTACCCTTGATGTGTGATTATTTTTTCTTGATTTACGACTTCGGTTTGTGCCTGTTATTTTACGCATGCCTGTCACTGGCGTAGATTCAACTAGTTGTTCGTATGTGAAACTTTCTGTTTAAACATTTCTGGGTTTATAGTTACTTTAAAATAAAACACCTTCAAATATAAACGAAAACACAATATATATTACACACACACACACACACACACACACACACACACACACACACACACACACACACACACACACACACACACACACACACACTGCTGTGCAAAAGTATTAGACGTTGCATTTTTCCACTCTGGTGCATTATTACCATCAACAATTTACTCAAAGCCTCCAGTAGTGTTTTCTACTTTATAACAACCATGACAAGCATAAAGAAGGAAAAACATTGAGTGAAATAGCTTGCATCACTTGATTTTCAAGGTGTGGTATCCAAAGCATAATCAGCAAGTACAGAGAAACATCATCTGTAATTGACAAACTGAGCAATGCTTGAAGATAATATCCTTAAGTAATAGAAAAAAAACAAGAGTTGAATTGACTACAGAACTGGCAGAAGGCACAGGTGTTGTTGTCCATCCATCAGCAGTCCAAAGCACTTTTGACCATTGTTCCTTAGTCCAGTTTCTGTTTTTGTGCATATTTTAGCCTTTTAGCCTTTCTTAACAGAGGTACCGCAACACATCCTTTAAATCCTGATTTTAAGAGTGACCTTCATACTGTTGATTTGACCACGTTTTTTTCTTTAATTTTTTGTTGGGGGGTGGGGGGGGGTGGGTTTACTTCACAGTAAATATTAGCGCCAGTGTCACAGTTGGAAAATAAGTTAGCTTTTGCCTTCTGAGCCTTTCTACGCATGAGCGAATCTTAGACCTTAAAGGCAAGTTTCTCTGGCGATTCATCCAAAGTGACAGGATGCCATTTGTAATTTTTTGAGAAACGAAAACAGGTATTGCAGTGCAGACAGTATTTTCTGTTTAAATATGTTGTCATCTTATTTGTCGAAGTGTATTGCAGACAGTATTTTTTGTTTAAAAAGGTGACATTTATCATAATGTATATTTACGTTTAATTTGTAATATAAATACATTTTTTTATCTTTAGGAAATTGCTCGCTGTATTTGTGACAGGTCATATACTGCTGTCCAGCAAATGAGTGTTTATGTAGGCTCACTTTAACAAATTTAACAAAGATTATTTGAATCTTTTCAATAAATTGAGTGGGAAAGTGGGTACAAACACTTTTCTTCATGTAGAGAATAATGTTTTTGATGTTGTAATCAAGTCTACGTCTCTAAACCTGTTAATATAGAAAATGTACGCGTTTTTAGTGGAAGATGGTGTTTTTAAGGTCTATTTTTAAGGTGATTGGCTTCCAATATATACCGTCCTAAAGTGCAGTTACATTATTTATATGAACATCTGTAATCCTAGTTGACATGGTGGATGTACTCCCACAGCACCGAATACTGTAATAATTCAGATAGCTCTCCAATTTAATGTAGTAGCTACCCTGTGCAAGTCTCACATCCTCACTTCTACAGTGAAAGTCCCCATTCACCAGACGTTATATTTCAGGAAAGATAAAATGGCACATCACAGGTTATACTTTTTACTTGTAGATTATTATATAAAACTCCGAATGAGAATATATATACTGGTACGCTGATACAGACATGTTTGGTCATATACTGTACATTTTAATAGTAAGCAGCAAAAACGTCTGTTCTCAATAATTTAAACAACATGGAATCGTCCTTTGACTGTATTACAATAAGCTATTAGTGAGATTTCTTTCATACTTATTAAATATTACATTTTTCATTATTTTTGAAAATGTATGAAAGTGTATTTCATTGCTCGTTTTATTCCAGTGCAGTTCTAAATTTCTCGGAGTGAAGAATTTTACTGCTTGCAACAAGCTTAAGTGTGCGATAGCTTGACCGGCATTTCAAAACTGCCTGATAGCTTGACCGCAGTATATAATTGCACATCAAAGTAAATCGTAAGACAAATGCATAATGGTTTCTGATACAGTATGTCAACACATACAAATTATACACATATATTTCTCTTTTGCTGTATTATTTGTACAACAAAAACCTAATATAAATATCCACGGCGATTACAAGTGTTAAATGACAACTGATGAGAGGTTGTCGCATCTTTGTAAATTGGGAATTACACTTAACACCTATTATTAAATAGTAGATAATATGTCGTATTAGAAATTGTTATTACATTTTAAACACAAACATAATTGCACATAAAAATAAATCGCACGACAAATGGTAAATTACTACTGCTTATGTCATAACCAATATACCAAATAATACATGTATTGTATTTATTTGTCTTTCGCTAATACTTCAAAATATACTGCAAGTACGAAGAAAACCTATAATGTAAAGTAGCCAGCGATTAAATGTCATTTTTGTAAACTATGTAGCCTAATGTTAACCTATTATTAAATAATAATATGAAAAACATTTATTAATATTACAACGATGTGTTTTCAGTTTTTTACCACATATAATATAGCTTTTAATAAAGAGCCTGACCATTTTTTAAAGAGTAAAACAATTAACTAGACACATTGGAAAGATCGCAATAACAGTCTTCTTAATTAAAGTTCACAGACAGAAAAACTCGACAACTTAACCATGCCTTTAAGTTCTAAGATTTGCGCATGCATAGAAATGCTCAAAAAGGCAAATGCTAACTTTCCCAGCTAACTTATTTCTTGTGACACCAGCACTGGTCTCAGTGAATTTATTTTGTTAGTTATTTCTTTCCATGTTTCGTTTCTGGTATTGTTTTTGGCACTGCAAAGTGCTGAAAAATATTTCCTGATTTTTTTTCCATTTCACTAACTAACAGGTAAATGTCTTTGTGGAAATTTGTTTTCTTTTTCTTTTTGGCCAGTGCCATAGTTGCATCAAGGTCGAAATCTGCAGAAGCCATAGCTCGATCTTATTATATTTGCCTACTACTTATTTCTGTTCACTATACTACTCATTTATCTTTGCCAGAGGGAAGTTCTACATCTTGACTTTTCGCCATTGCAAATCTATTTATAATGAGATTCAAATTCCGATCTGTCCTATACTATAATGAGTAGTATTTTATGCTGTTCAACTTGCGGTGATATTACGGTAGTTGTTCACTAAAAAGAGCTGTTTAGTACATTGCACACAAAAATTGCATGAAGAAAGGAGGTTAAGAATTCGAAGCATTTACGAACACGTAATACTGACAATCTTGTTCACACTGTTCAACAGTTGTCATAACTAATGTTGTTTGAAATATTAGATTATTTCACTTTACAATCACAATTACAATCCTTTTTGTTGGTCCTGTAGATTATTTTATCTAGGTTTATACCACTGGCTTTAGATATTCAAACACTGTACTATGCAGGTGAAAAGGATAAATGCATGCAACAAGGTACAATACAGTTCTTTGTTGATCTACAGGTGAAGGATATGTGTGAAATGCATATTGAAGCTTCACTCCAGGATATTTCAACCACAGTACTTATAGACTTGCCTGAGGATGGTCCTTCCACACTAGAAGATATGCTTTCTAAAACTGAGGTAAAACAATAAAAATTATGTTTAAATTGGTTAAATTACATTTAGGCTTAGTTATCGGATTTATTGATGTGAACAACTATTTGTATTGTATTTTGGTTTTAACCGTTAATAACTGAAAAAACGCCCCCAAAGACGTATTTAGAAGATAAAGATTTTATTTTTTTAAACCAATAAATGTGGATTTTGGCAATGTATTTTAAATAATGTCAATCATTCACTACTCTATTTCTACATAAAGAACATGGCTTTCAGAAGGCGGGCAGTGTGCAAAGATATTGCAACTGAGCAATCATCAAGTTTGTGCACTGCGTAATGCATGTAATTTGCATCCATATGTAATTGGCTTAGCAACGGGCTTAATGACCACAAACACAAACAAACCAGCAAAACGGCGTTGCGGTTTTACTCAGTGATGAACGACAAAGTTATTGTAAATATAAAACTGCTGTACAGTTAAGCTTCTGCATATTAAAGTTTTTCTTGTGTACGACTGCCTAATTATTATTATTAGTATTATTATTATAGCTACAAAAATATCAAACCTTAGAGTACCATGATGATTGTTTAATTTTCGGAAAAAAGGAAATAACTGATTGTGTGCTAAGATTAATTACTACAGTACGCTATAGTGACACGATACGGTGGTCAGAAAAAACAAAACATGAACTGCAGTGTGATAGATACGCTGGCGGTAATGGGTATAACATTGTTACTTCTCACAATTCTTGGATTCAAAATGCAGCCACAGTTCTACATTGCCGGAATCCTAATGTGGACATCCTCACTTCAGCACAGTCAGTTAATGTTTGATATATTAGATAAACTGAAATTGAGTGGTTATTTTTAATAACAGAAAATAACTGATTTTGCTAAATAATAACAAAAAACGATAAACACCTCCCCAACTGAACAAAAACTAAAAGCCAAAAAATTCAAGCCCTATGTATGCAAAACTTTGTATTTTTTAATTGTCACATTGTAATATTTTTAGTGCTTTATTTTTATGATTTTTAAAACATTTAATGTGTTTTATCTGTGGGCTGAACCAAGAGAAATGACCAAAGAGGGGATTTTTATTTGCAGCTCTGTATATTATCACACAGGGTGACATGAGTGTGTAGAATGTCCTCATTCTGTGAATATTTTTTTTCTAGAGTGCTCGTTTTCGCTCTGGTCACATAACCTGGCATTCCATGCAGGCTTGGCCGAGAACCAGCTACTGTACTACTGATCACTATTCTCGATTAGTGCCCAGTGAATGTGAAAAACCCTGTTACCGACACAAAAATGTAGCAAAGGTAGGGTTTTGAGTAAGTAAAGAGAGCAAATTATTCTTTTATTCTGCATTAATTCGTATTTGTCTTCTTCAGATTCATTCAAAGGAGTGGGCAGAAAATCTGGATCACAAAAGTAGACATATAGAGGCAGCTGTGAAGGTGTTGATAGACATCTTTGAAAAAATCTATGAACCAAAGGAAAAAAAGAAAATTCCACATGACATTATTATAGCAGGTGAAAACAATGAGTTGTGAGACTCGTTCTTTTAGGCTCCAGGTGTGCAGTGAAAAAATAACCAAGTCCAAACAAATTACTTCAGGGGGAAAAAAAATGTGGGTACCCTGAGTGCTCACTTGGTAAAGGTACAGCTGTGTGGTGTGTAGGGTGAGGAGACCACAGTTTGTGTCTTTCGCTGTATGAATTTGAGGTGAAAGTAATTAGGCAGTCTAAATTATTTAAAAATAAACATATCACCAGGTCAGCCTGTATCTGAGCTGAAGGAGGTTCAGAATGGTGACAACGACGGGTCAAACAGTTTGGACAGCACCAGTTCGCGTCCAGGCTGTACAAAGAGGCCGAACCTTGCTGGGAACCCCGAGGGGGGCGTCACATTGGCTTTGATGCTACTATGGTGGGGGGTGGGAAACTCCTAGGCTTGATGGCAGCAGCTTCTCAGACCCTACCTTTGAGTCTCCTGTGCATGCCCTCTGCTGACTTGGTTCAACAGCAGGGATTTTCAGCCCAAGTTGAACCGCAACCACCTATTGACACTGCTTTTGGTGGAAACAGCCTGCCCATCTACGCCTCGGCGTAGCGCTGGGCATTGTCACCAGAAGGGAGGTCACCACCACACATGCAACCGGTGCGCAGGGGGTTTAGAACCCCTCTTGGCAGGGTCTCCACATAAATGTTTTTGACCTGCATGCAGTTTACCTGCCTTGCAACATATTTTTCAGAAAGTTTGATGGACAGATGTGCTTGGCTCTACAGACAACACAACAGTGGTGGCTTACATCAACCACCAGGACGGCCTCAGGTCGTCCAGTCTCCATCGCGTGGCACACGAGAACCTCTTCTCACTGCGGACAGTACATCAGCCTCGAGTGACAAACTGGGCGGCGGGTCCCAGCACTTCAGAGTGGAGGCTAACCCCGAGGTCGTGAGCCTCATTTGGGAGAAGTTCGGGAGAGCAGAGATAGATCTCCCTGCCTCCCAGGAATCAATCCACTGTCCTCTCTGGCTCTCCTTAATAAGAGGCAGGGACCTGCTGGTGGTAGATGCCTTGGCACACCAGTGGACAAGGCCTTCCCACCCCTCGTCTAGTTCCTGCTGTGTCTGGAGAAAATCAGACAGGACCAGGTCAAGGTGCTCCTAGTAGTACCTTATTGGCCTAGGAGGCTCTGCTTTTAAACCCTGATGCAGCTCCTGAGCAGTCAGCCGTGGAGACTGCCCAAGCACAGTAACCTGCTCAGTCAGGCACAAGGAACCTTATGGCATACCAGCCTATCAAGCATGTAGCTCTGGGTTTGACCCCTGAACGGCTTCATTTGAGCCATCTGGGTCTGTCTAATAGAGTTATAGACACCTTACAAAATGCCAGAGTAGCGTCCACACGTTCCCACTATGGGTACAAGTTAAGCATCTTTCAGACATGGTGTCTGCCTCGTGGGTTTGACCCCATGACTTTTTCCATGGCAGTAATGCTGCAATCTTTGCAGGACCTGTTTGATGAGGGGAAATCCCCCTCTACATTAATGGTATATTTGGCAGTCAGTTCAGCTTGCCATGTCAAAATTGACTCGGTGTCCCCAGAAGCTCAGCTTCCTGGCGGGGCAATTTTTTAAAGGGGTTTGGCGACTTCGGCCACCTATGGAGGACATTGTTCCTCACTGGAGGTTAAACATGGTGCTCAATGCGCTCTTGAAACCTCCATTTGAGGCTATGCATTCAGCTGAGCTGAAATATTTATTGCTGAAGCGACTGTTTGCTTGCTGTCAAAAGAAGGTGAGAGAGATGTAGGCATTCTCTATAGCGAAAGCCTGCTCCGTTACAATCCTGCCTTTTACCAAAGACTCAGCATTCCATGTCAACCAGTCTGTGGAATTGGATGCTTACGTCCACCTCCTTTCCAATCTGACAGGAAGCTGCAGCTCCATATGCTCTGCCCAGTGCAGGCCCTGGCGTACCACGTTGGCAGGACAAAAAGTTTGAGGCAATCTTCGTGGGCTTTATTCCAGGGTGCAGATGTCAAGGACATTTGCAATGCAGTGGTGTGGGCTACTCCTCATACCTTTACTAGGTTCTACAGACTTAAGGTCGTGGCTCCTCAAAACCCTGGTTTTGGAACTAGAGTGTTAAGGGGAGATTCTCAGTCAACCCTTACAACACAGGCATAGAGGTGAGTTTTTCCCTCGTATTTGAGCCCTAGCTACTTGTTACTGGGGTTCCAAATGATAATGCACAAGGCAGCCTCTGCTTAGCCTTCCGGTCATGGAGCAATCTTGCCCTTGTGACGGCTTGGGTATATTGACCCGTTCGGTAATGGTTACGTTTCGTACTTGAAAGGGAATGTTACGGTAGTGTCATAACCCTGCTTCCCTGAAATAGAAATGTAACCACTAACCTTCAAGGTCGCTGCATCCATGATTGCTGCATACTCAAAGGAAAATGACTTTGAGGTCTGTGACTGCAGTGCTTTTACGGGGATTGGCGATGACTGCCTCACAGGCTCGTCGAGCAGCTTTGATATATCTTATTTAGGTTTCAGTCTTTAGGAGGTAAATACCCATTCGGTAAAGGTTACATTCCTATTTCAGGGAACCAGGGTTATGTTAATAACCTAATGTTTTCATTTCTTAGCATTTTTATTACCTAGTATGTACAGCACAGAAGTCGGGGCTTAATTTCAGTAGTATTTCCAACCTTAAGTAACTAGTTTGATACAGAATTTTGAATTCAGATCCTTATGCAAACAACTGTTCTATATTCTTTATTATTTTGGGTAAATCTTAACTTACATATACATGTTTTATGTACTGAATTGTTAAACCAATTATTCTTTTTTTAATAGGAACTAAACATTTAGCATTTATAGAGGACATTGACATATCAAATGATGAAGAGATTTATGTTGATGAACATCATGAGGTTGAGAAGGAGGATGAATTTGAAAAGGTGAAGTACCTGGTGTAACCTTAATATATTCCCATCCTCCCAACCCCTAAGTTTGTGTTTTAGTTAGCTGTATTTCCCCATGATCTATTCTTATGGTCACCATCACATCTGCACTAAACTCATTATATCTGCCACATTTCCAAATCCAAAGAGTTTGATTACGGTGGTATATTCATATTGGAATAAGCACAGTGAGCACAGTTGGATCAATAATCAGGAAGTGGAAGCTGCATCACACCATTCAGGCACTGCCAAGAAAAGGCCTTCCCTCAAAAGTCAGCACTCAAACAAGAAGGAGACTTGTGAGAGAAACCACAGAAAGGCCAACAATCACTTTGAAGGAGCTACAGAGTTCAGTGGCTGGGAGTGATGGTGCACAAGTCAACCATATCAAGAGCTCTGCATAACACTGGCCTGTATGGGAGGGTGGCAAGAAAGAAGCCGTTACTCAAAAAGTACCATCTGAAAGCACGTCTGGAGTTTGCCAGAAAGCATGAGTGTGACCCAGCTGCGATGTGGGAAAAGGTTTTGTGGTCAGATGAGACCAAGATAGAGCTTTTTGGCCAAAACTCAAAGCGCTATGTGTGGCGCAAACCTAACACTGCCCATGTCTCAAGACACACCATCCCTACAGTGAAGTATGGTGGTGGCAGCATCATGCTGTGGGGATGCTTCTCATCAGCAGGGACTGGGCATGGATGGAGCAAAATACAGGAAAATACTGCAAGAGAATCTGCTTCAGTCCACTAAAAAATTGAAGCTTGGGAGGAAATTCACCTTTCAGCAGGACAATGATCCCAAGCACAAGGCCAAAGCAACATTGGAGTGGCTCAAGAACAAAAAGGTAAATCTCAATCTCAATCCCATTGAGAATCTGGCACTATTTTAAAATTGTGGTCCACAAGCGTCGTTCAATCAACCTGAACACCCTGGAGCAAATCTGCCAAGAAGAATGGGCCAAAATTACTCCAGCAATGTGTGCAAAGCTGGTACATACTTACCCCAAAAGACTTAAAGCTGTTATTGCAGCGAAAGGTGGCTCTAACAAATATTAATGTGTGGGGGTTTAATACTTATGCAAGCAAGATATTGCAGTTTTTTTTATTTTTCTTAAAAATATTTCCCAACATAAAACCAATGTCACCTTACAATAATTGATTTTGAGTTTAAGTGTTTTAAAATAAAATATCGAACAGAACGAAATTTCAATGTACCATTTGTAATTCAGTAATATGAGAGAATTGGTCAGGGGTCTGAATACTTTTGCAGGGCACTGTGTGTGTGTGTGTGTGTGTGTGTGTGTGTGTGTGTGTGTGTGTGTGTGTGTGTGTGTGTGTATATATATATATATATATATATATATATATATATATATATATATATATATATATATATATATATATATATAATGTGTGTAAAATGGATTATTAATTCATTTTTTATTCCTGTTACTGTATTGCTTTGTATGTTTTAGAGCTCCCTCAAGTCGTTTGTATCCATCTGTTCTTGTATTACTTTATTTTCTGAAAAACTAATAAAAAAAAATTGTTCAAAATAAAAATGTATTTCTTAGGTTGCTAGCAATTGGATTTTCACAAATTACGAGAATGAATACTTGAAATTAAATCAAGCATTATATTATACATCTGATTTTCTTCCAGGAATGCAAGGAGGTTTATGCATACTTTAGTCATCAGTTATTAGATGCATTACTGAAAGCCAGCCGCCTGTCTCTGGATTCTCTGAAAAGAAGGGTTTTTGTCTCTGTGTAAGTCAACTCCATTAATGTGTTCTGTGCATGAGATGGAAACACATTAAGGACCATATTTGAGTTTATTTACGATTATACTGTAAATTTACAGTATAATCGTAAATCTCGAAAAACTACTCACTTCAAAATCTTTTGTAATCATTTTTGTATTACTTTAGTATAAATACATGTTAATTTGGATTCATATGTTGTTTATTTCTGACTTTATGTGAACGAAAAGACACACATTTGCCCGTTTTCCTATTGGAAAACCGTTTTCCCAAATAGAACAGATTTGTGTTAGCCAACCAACTCTATAATTGTATCAATTTATTCTTTGGAAAAAATGTTTTTTCTTTGCTCCCGTGCCATTGTGTAATTACCTAATCGGTCACTGAGCTTTAAAGTGGATTACCGAGTTACTGATTGCTAAGAATGATCACAAGCTATTATGAAATGCACGCAGCTACAACCTCTGCGTCATCGCAACCATATCACAATCTCAGGACTTTTATGAAACAGGCCCGTGGTCCACAAAGTTGTAATATAGCACTATATCTAATAAATGCTATTATTTCTAAGATTTATCTGAGCTGTTGCCTCGTTCATTTAATTATAAATACAAATCTGCACCCTCTTGTAATTGCTTTTTCCATTTTCTTGTTTTGGCAACAAAATGTGTCTCTTTCTATTGCCAATAATATGATATTGCAATGTTGCCTTATCCAGATTGTTGTGCTTATCATAGTTCAGCCCTGTTTTAGAATT
This sequence comes from Polyodon spathula, assembly GCF_017654505.1. Classification (NCBI taxonomy): domain Eukaryota; kingdom Metazoa; phylum Chordata; class Actinopteri; order Acipenseriformes; family Polyodontidae; genus Polyodon; species Polyodon spathula. The sequence continues at coordinate 53,257,330 of NC_054539.1, forward strand.
TGGAAAGAGCTTCAAATGATGCAGAATGAACTTTCTCTTCCACTCAGAACAAAATTTATTAATGGCAGTTCTCTATTATAGATATTCTCATTCTTATTACCTAAGTGCAACAGGGATATGGATCAATTTATAAATACAATCAACGTGTGACATTTCAACCCTGTGTTGAATTCCTACAAAATGACACAGTCCTCAAAAGCACTACATTAAATATTCTGTTCTTGATTTTAATGGTACATTTGATCATTTTTAGATTATTTTTTCACTATTTTTATTTTCAGCTTGTCTGGAAGAAAGGGCTTTTTTGGCCATGCAAGTAAACCAGAGGAATTGATTACTTTTTTAAAATCAGAAATACACTTGGCTATTCCTAATGTGGTAAGAATTTGTAACTACCAATAGCTACCCTAGCTACCTATCAATCAAATGTACAGTGTTTGTGTAGACTTTGTTTGCACCCTATAGAGTGAGTAGGGGCTGACTGAATTATGGACCACTTTTAAAAGGGCAAGTGACTGAGATTTAAATTTAAGTGGTAGACTCATAACTGGTTTGTGTGAATATGGTACATATGATACTAAATAGTAAGCTACTTTTACAACTGGTACATTACTGATTTATTTTTTATATTTTAATAAACAGAATTAAACTAAAAATGGATAAAAGAGCAAAAGTTTAAATAGATCATTTTTAAGAGAAGTAACATCAATCCTATTGACACAGCACTCACAGTGCTATTTCTTATAAGGCGACAGGACAACATAATCATTCACAGTAGAGGCGATGTTATATGAATATACTGTATTTTATGAGTAGCCACTGACATATTTCCTGATGTTCTCCTTCATAATTTTTTCATTCCGTTTTTAAAATTTTAACAAAAAAAATGACATTGTAATTTGAATGGCTGTTGCCATATAGATCAGAGTTACTTGACATGAAATGATGATGTCATCTGGGATGAAATGAAATTGTGCTGCTGCAGGTGATGTTGCCCAGTCTGGACGATATCCAGCAAGTGATCAATCGATTTGTCCACCTAATTCTGGAGGTGACCCGTGGTGTGGCACAGTGGGGACAAGAGCGAGTTATCAAGATAACTATACCGGAGGAGAATCTTAACACAGCCAAGACAAGTAAGGAAATTTCACTTGTATAAAACTGTTTACACCACCCAGTGACTTTAACAGCACACTCACATCACTGTCAATGGCTGGGGTAACATCTATGGTTGCTGTGCTATTAATTCTGTCATTCTCAGGTCAAGCGATAACTGACATATTGCCACCATTATGAACTGCAGCAAAAGTAATCAATAATGATGGATAATTGCAAGGTTCACCATTCAGCATGGCACAACTGCCCATGGTTGGTTTGGAGTAACTATGTGACATGCCAGTTACATTTTTAACTTGTACAATAAAAAATGTTAACATGGAACCCTGTATTGTTTAACTTAATGAAATTAATATACAAAGTGACTGCAACATATTTTTGGAGTAGAGTGATGTACAGCCAAATGTGTTTATATATACCCTGTGTACATTGACTATTCTGTCATATCTGTTTCTTTAGAATTGGCGGAGGAAAATATCCCTAAAAGGAAGTTAAAGAATTTCTATCATAGTGTAGCTGAGCATAAAGACATTTCCAAATTGGTGATGCTACTCACCTCCTCTGTCAATTCCTTGAGAAAACCTGCCAGTGATGTTCTACAAGAATTCCATAAATTCAAGGTTGTCTGGGGGGAGGACAGAGATGACAAGGTCAAGGTATGTAAACATAATTTTGTTTTAAGGAATAACACCCTCACTGATACGCAAGTAGAGATATGGGGTCCTATTCTATGCCACAGTAACTATTTAAAGTAGCTATGTCACGTTGTCCATTAATATCTTTGTTAAAGCGTTTTACAAGCAAACAACATTACATTATTGATATAATCTAAAAGAAAAGATCCATATAGAGTCATAGTCAAAGGATTAAGAATCCAGTAGCCTATATGCTAAAAATATACCAGAAGTATGCATGACATGAGCAACCTGCAGTCAGCCATTAGGAATGTTTTTTTTTGTTTGTTTTTTTTACTGTAAAAAATGTTTTATATCATATCATTTCATGGTCTCAAAATAGGTAGTTCAAGATACCTCACAATTAAACATAATATTTATTAAAGCAGAAAAAATATCATTGTCACATTCAAAATTGATAATTTTTATCAATTATTATACACCACATGTTCCTAAATATGTAAATGTTTACCTGAAAAACAGTAAATGCTAAATTGTAGAATATTTAGTTTTTTATGTCCACCTTTTAAAGACATTCTATTTTCACCATTAGTGAATTATCAAACAAAATACTGCGCAAAAACATAAATAAATGTAAAAAATAACAACAGACGTGTGAAATGTCCCCTTCTTGTACAGGACAGGGTGATCTTTAGCAGAAATATTTACAATGTTTGATGCAGCAGCAGGCATTTTTATGAAAGCGTGGAGCTCTTTACTGAATGTAAACTAACTAAACCAGCTGCCTAAATGCAGCATAACAGTTAGTGCATCAATAAGGCAAACGTTTGCTGTATTTATTATAAGTGATACAAAAAATAAGTATATTTACAGTTTTCCTTCAGAAATGGGAATTTTCATGGGGAACTACATATTATACGCCAATGTCTTAATTCCATGGAAACTGTAAAATCTATGATAGCCATGAAAAGAATACAGCCTTAGACAAAAGGTACTCATTCAAAAAAAGTATTTTGAACAATATCTGGAAACATGGGGTCCAATAGTTAAAAGAATTATGCGCCTAAAGTGGCAATGTACCCGTCTAAGGGGTAGGTATACTAAGATGGGCCAGTGCAAACACACCACAATTTGCATTTTCGTTGCGACCCTTAGCAAAGTATACATTTTGTTGTATGTACTAATAGAAAAAATGTTAATGAAAAGAGCCACAATATACTAATTTAAATATTTGTTGGGTCTTCTTAGCGAGGTCACTACTGCGAGAGTCGTGCAACATTCTTCAAATAAATAGCAGGAGCTGAGTTGTGGTTTGCTGCAGTAGAGGGTGCCCGAAGGATAACGTCTTACATGCAAGGGTGCAAGAATCAAAATAAAGGGGTAATCACCCTACAGCGTTTATTCGCTGCATTTTTTACACCCAACTGTTCGCTTTGATTTTTGTATTCAGACTTAATGTCAAACACAAAGTTTTTCACAACTCTCTTCATGCCCATTTGCGCTCCAAATATCACAGGCAAGACTGGGGAATGTCTAATTATAGCTGTGCAGCAATATCCTGTTTATGATAAGCAGCACAAGAAATATCTCAATAAAGAATACAAAACAGAAATTATAGGAAAATATAAGTGAGGAAATCGGAATTCCAGATAAGCACTATTGGTATGTTAAAACAAGCACACTGTTTTGACAACAGGTTTTTGTTAAATGTCCTGATGTAGCTTCTAGAAAGTGCATGCCATGAGTCGCTGCGGCCAATTATTAAATATAGAGTGAACTACAAAACAAATCGCGTATCTAATTATATCCAGTACAGCATACACGGGTACATGGTATTGTATTTACGGCAAATTAAACTAAAACGGTTTTATGTCAATCATATGTGTTAGATTGTTAGTATACATGTAGTTCTCCCCAATAATGTAAAACTGTCTTTGCTGTCTGACATTGCAGCTGTGTTGACAGTACAATCTACCTGCGTTTACTATTATGTTAATTAAAGCAAAACCAAAAAACATCAGAATACATCGAAATGATTGCATTTGGTAGTCCTATTTGTACTTCTAATTTTGTTTAAACAATGTTTTTGTTGCCAATAGGGCATTGGGCCACTATGGTATCCTGCTCTCTGGAGTTCTTGGCAGACCGTTTTTGACTGCTTGCGCCCCAGGTTGAAATTTGCAGTCAATTGATCTGCAGGTGCTCGCCTGTTTTGCCTTGTACTTTGAATTAATGCATGGATATCACGATCCTGCAGTATGCGTTTCCGCCCACTGTTGCCCTTTGTTGATGATGTCTTTCCCTCTGAGTTCCATGCTCTGACACCACCTTAGACACCGTTGCTCGTGAAACATCAGCAAGTTGAGCTGTCTTGGTCACTGAAGCGCCTGCCAAACGCGCCCCAACAGTCACCTTTCAAAGTCATTGATGTCTCCTCTTGCAGCCATGCTAGCCATAATTATAGGCAACCAGGCATGTCCAGCATATTTATACATGATCCTAAGTATGCTGGGATATTATTTGCTTAATTAACACATGAGCCACCCCTGTGTGGAAGCCCTTGCTTTCAGTATACTTGGTGTCTCTCATTTACCCAAGTGTTTCCATTTTTTTGTCCACTACCTGTGTGTGTGTGTGTGTGTGTGTGTGTGTGTGTGTGTGTGTGTTATATATATATATATATATATATATGACTCTTGGTTGAATGAATCTTGGTTATAAATCTCTCTCCCAACCTGTGAGGGCGCTGTGTAAAGGGAAGAGAGTGCCCTGGACTGGATGGTTTGACAGTTCATTCCAGGGAAAGTTGGAAGTCGACCATCTAGAAAGGGAGCGAGGCTACTGGAGGAGAAACAGTTGCACGCAGTAACCAAGGGGGCGTGGCTAGGCAATCTGTTCCTTTGTTATGGTTAAGAATGAACCGCTAAAAGACCCATTATATATGTACCGTGAGTGTTTTGTTTGTTTTGTCGTGTCTAATTATACTTGCATGTTTTTGTCAGGTGGCTAACACGATCCAGAGCTGTCGCTTAAGGCCTTCACCAAACTCGGACAACACTTCACCTCTGTTTGTAGTAACAAAGCTACACATAATAGTTGCTGCTTTTGCAGCGTCCCTCACCAGCGCTACTCGTACGGCTTGGGTCTTCAGCCTAGGCTTTGCTATTCCCTCGCGATAGTCGTGGGATTGCCCAGGTCACCCCCCCCACCAACTAAACATGTCAACTACACTAAATAAATCATGCTGCTGCATTGTACAAATTGGTGCATAATGCAAATAAAAGATTATTTTAAATTGAAACTAAATGATTTTTATTATTATTATTATTATTATTATTATTATTATTATTATTATTATTATTATTATTAACTTGGCAGCCTAGACAAAAACACAAAATAGATTGTGGTGCCGCATTGACAAGTTATAATACTTATAGGACAGTCAGTTCTCGATAATAGAAATTTCAAAGGACCAGCAGCAAGTTTGGCATTATACCACGAATTCGTACTATCATGAGTAGCCTATAAGCTGCATGCTGCCTGTTTTTATTTAAGTTGGTCAGTGGTGCAGTGCCAAATTGTGTACAATTACAAACCACGTGCACATTAATAGAATAGGTGTGTTTCCAATTCCTATACAGATGTTCAGAATGAGCTGGAGAGGTTAGCGCTACATGTGTGCAGTCTATTGCTGCCAACACGTCGGTGAAATCAGAAATGTCATAGAAATGTTTTTTTAGGCCTGTAAGTAATCCTGCTTTTAGGGAAATATATGTATTTGGCTGTTCACCTCACAGCGGACAGGGAAATGCCAGCAACAATTATGACTGTTTACAAAATTCTTAACAAATTGGTGAATTTTAAGTGTTGCAATTGCATGCAGCTTTCATGCATCTCATTATAATATTTGAGGACCGTCATTTGCACTATCTGCCCTCTCCCCCCTTTTTTGCAAATTTATGCAGGAACGCCCTTAATTTCATCTATGCTTGAACCGCAAACAGAAACTGCTGCTGCAAAACATTCCCTAAAAAGTTGCAGATATCATCACGCTTGTTTAGTACATTTCACTAAAGACTCAGACTGGTTTGCGACTATTGTGGCAGCCGCAACACTTTAGCACACCTACCCATAGTGCCTTTAGTACAGCCGTCATTGGTACAACATTAAAACACTAAACTGAACAATTTAAAACCCATTTTAAATTAACAAAACAACATGCCTGTTTCAATTGGTGAGACGTTTTAAGACGTATTATTTTACTGAACTAGGCTATACTTTGGGCTTTAATAGAAAAAAAAATTATTTCAACATAAGTGGTGGATTTGTATTGTCTTGCAAGTTTTATATTTTTTTTTTAACAGTTTGAGAATATAAACAGAAGTCAAAAGGACTATTTATGAATGATACAAAGCATAGGGTTGCCACCAAATGTGCTAGTACTTTGAAAAAAAAAAGAACCCTAAACCATTTAACATTTATACACAAAAACACATAGCATTAGCAGGTGAAAAACAGGCACTCCCCCCTCCTTTGTTACAGTAGCTTTTAGGAGAGTGATAAACCAAGTTTAATTGATTAATTGATCAATCAACTGCACTGTGACTTGATTAATAGGAAATACATTTATAATATTTTTTTTTGTTAGTAGTCTGTTTTATATTTTTTAAAATAATAAAATCAGATACTTTCTACTGTTTGGATGTCATTCCAAACACAAATATTTATAATCTCAAAACACATAGGCAGCAGTTGTGTTAGTGCTATTTTACACATGGTCATCTTGTGTTCCAGATGTTGTCAAGAAGTAGCCAAACATAGTATGGATTTGTAAGCAGCATTATTGTTGTTAAGATACACTTTTCTACGTGTTAGCTCAGGATTATTGTATTTATATTTAAAAAACCTTACTTCCTTTAAATATAATTATAATCTTTGTAGAACACTATTTGCCAACATTACTGTCATATGCCAATTGCTGACATTTGTGCAAGTTTAAAAAATATTAGATGACACAGGGAGTGTTGCAGGGAGTGTTGTTTAATCAATGTGTCAGATACAGTGACTTCCAATACACATTTACAGGTAAATGCTTTAAAACAGTAATATAACATATTAAACAATTCTCTGAATGTTTTTTTTTTTCAGCAATTTATGGCAAGCAACCCCAGTCTGACAGAAATAAAGTCAGAAATTTTGCATTATGTCAGATTTGAACAAGAGATTGAAGAAATCAAACCCACCATAATTTTAGGATCAATAGAGCTGTTTACAGGTAAATACAGAAAAATGATATTCAACTACTAAATTAATAAAAAAATAAATTATAACAGGGCTAGTATCTTACGTCTATATCATTACAGCTCAGGTTTGATAAATCCTTCATAATAAACCTACAACACAGTCATATTCTGTTGTGAATGTACTGGTATAGAGTTTACTTTATTTATTAGCACAGTATGAGAACACATAACCTGCTCTTGAATTTGGTAATGTAAGTTTTTATCACTTAAAAGTTACATAAGGACCTTTTATTGTGTTACATGTTCCCATGTGTTGCTACAACTGTTTACGTAAGGTGTGTGTATTGTTTAATTCTTTAAAAAAAAATTGGTACATTTTGACCACTTTTTAAATTTTTTACATTACATTCCCTTTCTCAAGATGGCTTCCCATGTACCTGCATGGATCTTTCAGAACTACATTTCCCTCCTGCTCACTGGTAAATCCACTGCTCCCCCAAGTTTGGTATCATCTACAAATTTGACAATCTTGTAATGTGTGTCTTGGTCCAAGTCATTTATATAAATGAGGAACAGTAAGGGTCCAAGTACAGACACTTGTGGTACCCCACTAAGTACCCCCCCCCCAATCTGATTTTACACCTCTCACATTTACTCTTTGCTTTCTGTTTTTTTAACAAGTTCTATATTGAATTACTCGTCCTCCCCTGTATTCCTGCAGATTTTAATGTACTTGTAAATCTTGGGAGTTTGTCAAAGGCTTCTTGCCATGATCTACATTATCTGTAACATCCTTTAAAAAAGTGATGCATGACTTCCCCATTCTGAACCCATGCTGGCTATCCCCTATAATATTGTTGCTGTATAAATATTATGCTGTCTACACGCTTACCTCTTAATATTGCTGCCATCATTTTGCAAGTTACGGAAGTTAAATTAATAGGTCTATATTTACCGAGGTCTGTCTTATTCCCGTTTAAATAATGCAAGTACATTTGCAAGCTTCCGGTTTTTACAGACCTCATCTGTTTCTGGAAAACTATTAATTAAAGCAGCCAGTGGTCTACTTATTTCTACTCTTGTTTCCTTAAGCAGCCTTGGATAAATCATATCTTGGCCTGGTGATTTGTTATTTTCTAGCTCCTGTAGCTGATTTAAATACCTCTGCTTTACTGTAGCTCATATGGTGAAGAAATCAACCTGTGTGTGCAAAACCGGGCGGTACTAGCGACATATGATTTGTATACTGTTGTGAAAACATTCCAAAAATACTTGTTTAATACATCAGATGTTTTTCAATCCTCATAAACCTTGTTATCATATTCATCCCTTAATACATTAACCTCCTCTTTCACAGTTATTTTATTTTTATAATGTTTGAAGATTTTTTTTAGGATTATGTTTAGCATCACTGCCAGTATTTCATCTCTTTTTAGTTATATTAAGCATTCTTCTATATTCCCAATTTTTTGCTCTTCCATCTTTTCCTGTAAATAATTTTGTGTTGATCTGTTTAACCATCTTGCTGATTAATTGTTAAACTTGGTCCTTTTCATTTTAGGTATATACTTGTCCTGCGTGTCTTGCATTTTAACCTTCATAATTCATAACAAAAGCAGCGCCGAGTCAAAGATAGCAAACTAATAACTTGCGTAGCGTAACTACAGTAAATGTGATTTCCCAACATCACTACACCCTACACCCTCATTGCATTACATTAAATGCAAGTGTGTACTGTATCTTGCTTAGAAATCAGCTTTAAGCACTGACAACTGCAAAAAGCTACCGCTACAATAATTGTTTTAACAGGACCATTGAAGATGTCATTGGCAGTAGAAGCCAAAGCCTGGAAGATGTTGCTTTGCAGGTACTTGAATGAGGAGTACAAGAAGAAAATGTCAGATATGATATCCTTCATTGGGGAGCACCTGAAAATGCTGTCTCGACCTCTCCAAGACCTAGATGATGTCAGATTTGCAATGCAGGCTTTGTTAGAAATACGAGACACAGAAATTCAGATAGATATGACCTTGGGGCCTATTGAAGTAAGTTGTGTTAATCCTGATTCTGACATATTTCAGCTATTTCTGCTTTGCACAGATCCATAATGAAGCAGGTACAGCTTGCAATGGCAGGTTGCATTGAACAAAAGTGTTAATTGAAGGGCATCTGTATGAGAAAAAGAGTTACATGCACAATGCATATATATATATATATATCTATATATATATATATATATAATATATATATATATATATATAATTACAAGACAATACATATATAAAACAAACATAAAACTTTTTAAATGTGGTACAGTGTTAGGGAAAAAGTCATAACAGATCCAGTAATATCATAGGTGTACTATAAATAAAAAAATATTTTTAAGTTAAAATGTAAAGGCAGATTTATAATTAGTAAATTACTGAAAACAAATAACTATGTTTTTAGTTTTTTGTGTCTGATTTGTTTTCATTGACTGTACCGTGGCAGGAAGCCTATTCCATTCTGAACAAGTTTGAAGTAGAGGTGACTAAAGAGGAAGCTGAAGGAGTTGATACCCTTAGATACTCCTTTATCAAGTTACAGTCAAAAGCAGTAAGTCCCTAGTAGGTCTAGGTTATTAAAAATGGATAGTGTTACATCAGCATATCTAAAACACTTCATCTTTGTTGTTTATTAAAAACAATGGACCTAATTTGCGTTCACTTATTTTCCTGTTAGTTTAAATAATTAATAATAATGCATTTTTGCAATTAATCATTATTTTACTCACTGTGGAGGTGCTTATGCCTATATATCTTAAAAGTATCACCTAATTGTGATGAAAACTGTTATTGACATTTTGGGGCAGATGTAAGGATAAGCATAGTGCAAACAATTGCGGCTGCAAAATCCAAATTGCCTAGCGGCCAGACAATTATTTTGCACTGCGGTCTATGTAAGCTTAAGAGTGATGCAAATTACTCAACACACACAAATAATGCAATCGTGATAATGAGGGTCGCAATGAGGGCCGCCTGTGCATTAGTCTGTTTAGCGGCCGCACTTACAGCCCAGAGGTGGGGTGAGTTAGGAGTACAGAGAGCAGCAGGCACTGTAGGAGCACAAAAAATCAAACCAAACTAAAACATTTATAAGTCGAACTTGAAAGGGCAGCAAAGTCCTCTTGGCGCACGGAAAAAAAATAAAAAGTTTTCTGAGGAGGAGCTGAGTTTTTTTACAGCTGAGTACAGAATTGAGTTATTGGGGAAAAGCCTCAGCCAACATCAGTTATGCTACAAAAGAGGCCATATGGTCCTCTATCGAGAAAGTCAATGCTGTCAGTGTTACCAGGAGGACAGCCAACCAGATGATGCAAAAGGGAAATTCAGCTATTAGGTCTAGGTCAGGATGACCTGCAGAGTGAGACGATAACACCTTACCACCACATCCTCCGGCATCCCAAACAAAGTGACCCAGGGTTTGAATGTGCAGGGTCTTCTCCTTCTTGCCCTTCTTCTCTGAAGGTTTAACTGCTTATCCTCAACAAGAACCAAGCATCGCCGCATCAGGAAGCGTACAACAGCAGCCATCCTGAGGCCAGTGGCAGGTCTCTGAAGGGGTGTGAGTTTTTATACAGCTCTTAATTACTCGCCTCTACAATGGTTTGCACCTTGTAAGAGGAGGTACAAATTTTTTGGAAGGTCAGCAATTGCTCAAACGCAAGGCAAAATCCTTACATTTCTTATAATGCATGCGTCTGCTTAGTATTCCAGATCCCTGCCCAATTCTGTGCTTTTTTCTTCATTTTAATGCATTTCAATATCATTTAAATTGATTAATAATGGCAAAGAGCAAATTTGATAGCGAGTGCAGAACGCCTAGTGGAAACCATTCTTTACACATGCCGCATTTTAAGTGGCTGCTAAACATGGTTTGTGCTCACAAAATGCCGATTTTGGCCGCAATATGGGTGTTTTGCAGACACAAATCACTTTGCATGTATCCTTACATCAGCCCCTATATATCACAAGTTTTTGGGGATATCATAATTTAAGTCATCGCAATATACTTTGTGTTAGTTTTAGACTGTTGTATCTTCAGAACCACTTTCCATGGTAATTGGTATATTTTCTCTCAACAGAGATCTGTGCAAGATGAGTTAGTTCAAGTGCAGCCCAAATTTAAGAGTAACTTGTTGGAGTCAGTTACAATTTTCCAGAAAGATGTATTTACATTTATTGATGAGTATGATCGGGTAAGGCTTTTATCTGATCTGTCAAGGCATAGTGATCCTCTGTAAATTTAGTGTAGGGTGGTGCACATGAATTACATTTTAAAGCAATCATTTATTTAGACTGTCATGTTTAAATTTTTTTATAAACAAATTTGAAGTATAAAAGGAGGCCATTTGGCCCATCAAAGCTCATCCAGTTCCTAGTAACTGGTTGTCCTCAAAACTTTTGTCACCTGTATTTGCTTATCTAAATTACTGTTCTAGATTGGTGGATAGTTAGCTAGCTTATAAAATGTACAGGCTATTAGGATATGTGTTGGTGCACAGTACCATTCTAGCACTTGTCTTGATTATATTATATAATTTTAACCTACTCAAGGTGTATGCAGTGACAATAGACATGTGGGGCCCTATTTCTGTGTGTGACTAAGGGGTTTCAGATGTGATTTTAGTCGTTTAGACAGGTGACTTGTGTATGTACGATTTTCAAACATGTAAGTTTAGGTGCTTCCAGGCATTTACTTTTTAAAGTAAAACGGTTAAAGTCGTCCGTCTGTTTTAAGTTATTCACGGCTAGTTAAATTAGCTGACATACCCCCACTTGTGATTTCCGAAGCATTTACATGTCTATTATTAGCTTTTAGGAATTTCCAAATTACAGCTGCTTCTACTTGGTGTAACCGAGAATGGCAGATTTTTTTTCAAAGTGGTTGCGGTGCAGGCAGAGGAGAATAAGGAAGAGGAGGAGGTTCCTTTTGCTAGATTGTACAGACCCCATATTAGTTTTTTGGACCTAACAGATGATCAAATTATTAGTGGTTTTCGACTAACTACACAAGCAATATTGGATTTATGTGGTGAGCTATCTATATGAGTTATGTGTATGTATGTGTATATGTGTATATATATATATATATATATATATATATATATATATATAATATATATATATATATATATATATAGATGATTATGTAGTGATATAGAGCTATGTATATGCACTGCATGAACCACATGCAAAAGATTATCTAGATTGATTTTTCTTTTAAATAATTGACAATTTGACTATAATACCATCTGCAGCGAATTCACGTCTTCACATTTAAGTATTTCTGGGGAAATTCGGTAGTATTTCTTGCCCAACTCACATCACCTTTTCACCAACTCGAGTTATCCATCAACTCGAGTTCTGGGAGAATTCAGGCCAATTTGCGCACGCTCCATGGAAACGAGGTTTAAGAACTTAATCCTGATTATATATGGTTACAGAACTGGCCTTCATTCAAACCTATAAATACTGATGTTTGTTTGGTTAACTATAGGAGGGTCCAATGGTCCCTGGAATAGCACCTCAGGAAGCCAGCACTAGACTGCAGATTTCTCAGGTAAGGCATGAAAGCAGTCTTGAACAGTCCGTTGTAACACAGTTTCTTACACTAAAATTATTTTTAGAAACTGAATTACATGTAGTACAAAGCACTACAGGAATTACCTACGTCCTGATCAAGGTACTGTCGGGATGCATTTCTCCCTATTTTTTGTGTAAACGTTGAAAACCCAGACATAAAATGTGACATTTTTATTTTCTCGTTAGGGTACTGTCTCGAGGTGCAACAGCATACTCTGCTGGTTTAGGGCATGTGTTTGAGTGAGTTATTTGCATTGCATCTATGCCGCTATCCAATCACGTTAACCTGCAGTCATATGATGCAGCATGCGTCGTATTTTTCTTGGTACGTGCGCCTATGCGCTTGGTTTTACTGGCGAAGTGTCGTGATGGTGTTGTTGACTAGCTTGTCACTAAAAAGCAAAAAATACAGTGCAAGTACCGAACTCAGTGGGGAAAAAAATTGATTCAATCATATGCCCATGGTCAAGTCATCCATTTAGGATTAGGGTTATAATTAGGGTTTCACGGACATTTCGCTGACCTGTTTAAACATTAAATACACCTAATATTTTCCATTGTATTGCACTTTCCACTGTATTTAATGTACTATTTCATGTATTAGGTTACTATCATGTATTATGCACTTTCCACTGTATTTAATGTATTATGTTTTTTTTTTTTTTTTTTTTTTTTTTTTTACTATATGTATTGTGCATTTCTCTGTATTTAAAGTATTATGAAATTTCTTGTTGTTACTGCATCTTATAAAGCGCTTTGTGATGGTCGTCCACTATGAAAGGAGCTATATAAAATAAAGATTGATTGATTGATTGATTGATTGATAATATTTCAGAGCACTATAAAAGCCTAGAAATAGTGGTACCTGCTTCCTTACTAAAACATAGTGTTGTCATTTGTTAAAAGGCAAGCGTGCAACATCTCCCAACAGTTGCTCCCGACATTCTCTGTCTGGTGTGGATTTGATCATACATTGAGACTGCACGTCTGCATCCACTGAATTGGTTGGAAGTGTAAGGCAAAGCTTTGCCAAGTTACAGATGTGGACATCAATTAGACAGTCCCAAAACTCGTTTACCCAAAGTTATCTGGCATTCTTTAATAGTCCATGTATGCAGGGTGTTCGTTGTCATGTTATTTGTCCCATCCAGGAATTTCTTTATCAGTACCGAGTCAAAACAAAGAAAATGTGCCTATTCGGGTCTAAATTCTAACTGCATTTAAAAAGTAAACAGAAGGTTGTTTGAACTGAGGTACAGTGCCGTGAAAAAGTATTTGCCCCAGGTCTGATTTTCTGCATTTTGCACATTTTTCACATTGAATTTGGTCAGATCTTTTTGTGGGTTGTAGTAGTATATAGAGGGAGTCTGATAGAAAAAGCTTGTTTCAATTTATTTTGTGTGCAAGATAATCAAACATGCAATCTTCAGGTGTGAAAAAGTTATTGCCCCCCTAGTTAACTCAACCCAGTTAAAAGGATAATTAGGGTCAGCTGTTTGAATACTTTGGTTAACACTCAGGCCTAATTTGGGCCAGCCCTGCCCAATATAAATCTGACTAACTTTGGCCCTTACCATCAGAGTGAAGTTGTCAGCACACAGGTTCTAGAGGCACATCATGCCACGATCAAAAGAAATTCCTAAAGACCTCCGGAAAAAAGTTTTTGACGCCTATCAGTCTGGAAAGGGTTAGAAAGCCATATCTAAGGCTCTGGGGCTCCACCAAACCACAGTCAGAGCCATATTGTCCAAATGGAGAAAGTTTGGGAAAGTAGTGAATCTTCCCATGGGTGGCCGTCCTGCTAAAATCTGTCCAAGAGCAAGGTGTAAAATCATCCAGGAAGTCTGCAGGCCTCTCTCACCTCTGCTTAGGTCAGTGTTCATGACTCCACCATCAGAAAGACACTGGGCAAAAATGGGATTAATGGCAGAGTAGCAAGGCAGAAACCACTGCTCACTAAGAAGAACATGAATGCTTGTTTCAAGTTTGCCAAAAAGCATATGGATGATCCTCAAGAGTGCTGGAACAATGTTCTATGGACAGATGAGTCAAAAGTGGAATTTTTTGGCCAACAAGGGCCCCATTATGTCTGGCGAAAACCAAACACTGCATTCCACAGTAAGAATCTCATACCAACGGTCAAGCACGGTGGTGGTAGTGTCATGATTTGGGGATGCTTTGCTGCATTGGGACCTGGACAACTTGCCATCATTGAAGGAACCATGAATTCTGCTCTGTATAAGAAAATTCTAGTCATCAGGCCATCCGTCCGTGAGCTGAAGGTGAAGCGCAGCTGGGTCATGCAGCAAGACAATGATCCGAAACACACAAGGAAGTCTACATCAGAATGGTTGAAGAACAAGAAATTCTAAGTTTTGGAATGGCCTAGTCAAAGTCCAGACCTAAACCCCATTGAGATGATGTAGCAGGACTTGAAACAAGCAGTTTATGCTCGAAAACCCATAAATGTCACTGAGTTGAAGCAGTTTTGCATGAAGGAGTGGGCCAAAATTCCTCCACGGCACTGTAAGAGACAGATCAATAACTACAGGAAGTGTTTGGTTGTAGTTATTGCTGCTAAAGGTGGCATAACCAGTTATTGAGTCTAAGGGGGAGATTACTTTTTCACAAGGGGCATTGGGTGTTGCATAACCCAGGAATACTTTTTTGTCTGCGCTGACTTTCTAGCTTGTTTTCTGAAAGCTGTTGTGTGTTTTTTTGTTCTGTTCAGCAGCCTCTGTAGTAGCCTTTTGTTTAATGTGTGATTCTGAAGTTATAGCGATTGATCGTATTTTCTTTAAGTCACATTACAAGATGTGCAAAACAATTACCTCCATCTGCATGTACAGTTTCTTTGGGAAATGTCTTGACACGATCCTCAGCCGAAATATACTTTGCTTGTGTAGCCTGTTGTCCATTTTTGGTATTTTACATCTAAGGCTGAAAACTAGATTTTAGCAACCTAAATCAAAACAATGCAGCACTGACTTTGTCCCACCTACTACGTAAGTACGAGCAGTCACAGACAGCCAGTACAGACAGGTCACCTGAAATGTGGGCTGATGATCTAAACAGCATTGGTCATCTGAACAGTAAACAAGAAAGTTAACTGTTTTGGAGTAAATATATATAGTATTATATATATATATATATATATATATATATATATATATATATATATATATATATATATATATATATATGTGTGTGTGTGTGTGTGTGTATATATATATATATATATATATATATATATATATATATATATATGTGTGTGTGTGTATATATATATATACAGTACTGTGCAAAAGTTTTAGGCAGGTGTGAAAAAATGCTGTAAAGTAAGAATGCTTTCAAAAATAGACATGTTAATAGTTTATATTTATCAATTAACTAAATGCAAAGTGAGTGAACAGAAGAAAAATCTACATCAAATCCATATTTGGTGTGACCAGCCTTTGCCTTCAAAACAGCATCAATTCTTCTAGGTACACTTGCACAAAGTCAGGGATTTTGTAGGCATATAGTCAGGTGTATGATTAAATAATTATACCAAACAGGTGCTAATGATTATCAATTCAGTATGTAGGTTGGAACACAATCATTAACTGAAACAGAAACAGCTGTGTAGGGAAATAAAACTGGGTGAGGAACAGCCAAACTCAGCTAACAAGGTGAGGTTGCTGAAGACAGTTTACTGTCCAAAGTCATACACCATGGCTAGACTGAGCACAGCAACAAGACACAAGGTAGTTATACTGCATCAGCAAGGTCTCTCCCAGGCAGAAATTTCAAGGCAGACAGGGGTTTCCAGATGTGCTGTTCAAGCTCTTTTAAAGAAGCACAAAGAAACGAGCAACGTTGAGGACCGTAGACGCAGTGGTCGGCCAAGGAAACTTACTGCAGCAGATGAAAGACACATCATGCTTACTTCCCTTCGCAATCGGAAGATGTCCAGCAGTGCTTTCAGCTCAGAATTGGCAGAAAACAGTGGGACCCTGGTACACCCATCTACTGTCCGGAGAAGTCTGGTCAGAAGTGGCCTTGATGGAAGACTTGAGGCCAAGCGACTCAACTATGCATGAAAACACAGGAACTGGGGTGCAGAAAAATGGCAGCAGGTGCTCTGGACTTATTAGTCAAAATTTGAAATATTTGGCTGTAGCAGAAGGCAGTTTGTTTGCCGAAGGGCTGGAGAGCAGTACACGAATGAATGTCTGCAGTCAACAGTGATGCATGGTGGAGGTTCCTTGCAAGTTTGGGGCTGCATTTCTGCAAATGGAGTTGGGGATTTGGTCAGAATTAATGGTCTCCTCAATGCTGAGAAGTACAGGCAGATACTTATCCATCATGCAGTACCATCAGGGAGGCATCTGATTGGCCCCAAATTTATTCTGCAGCATGACAAATACCCCAAACATACAGCAAAAGTCATTAAGAACTATCTTTAGCGTAAAGAAGAACAAGGAGTCCTGGAAGTGATGGTATGGCCCCCACAGAGCCCTGATCTCAACATCATCGAGTCTGTCTGGGATTACATGAAGAGAGAGAAGCAACTGAGGCTGCCTAAATCCACAAAAGAACTGTGGTTAGTTCTCCAAGATGTTCGGGCCAACCTACCTGCTGCGTTCCGTCAAAAACTGTGTGCAAGTGTACCTAGAAGAATTGATGCTGTTTTGAAGGCAAAGGGTGGTCACATCAAATATGGATTTGATGTAGATTTTTCTTCTGTTCACTCACTTTGCATTTTGTTAATTGATAAATATAAACTATTAACATGTCTATTTTTGAAAGCATTCTTACTTTACAGCATTTTTTCACACCTGCCTAAAACTTTTGCACAGTACTGTGTGTGTGTGTATATATATATATATATATATATATATATATATATATATATATATATATATATATATATATATATATATATCTTTTAAGTTTTTGTTTTTTCCTAAGTGCAATGCACACCAGAAGGCAAAGGAATAAAAAAAAGCCTATCTACAAAATAAAGATACATAGTTTGCGTCGCTTGCGTTGTGCAGTAGTTCACAAGGTTTCTTTCCTACCCTCACCAACTAAAAGTGTCCCAGTTTTTCACCCTTGCTATCTGGTCACCCTATTCCCACCCCATGTAGTCATTTCTAAAATCACAGCACTTCAGAAATTCTGTTTTTTTTTGTGGTTGAAAAAGGCATTTGTAAGTAAGTTTGGTAATAATAACCTAAAAAGCAAAAATACAGAATGATAGCGAAAATATATACTGTGATATGAAACAAGTGAGAAGGTAAAGATTAAGAAAACTAGATGGTATAAAGTATCCTTTAATGCTAGAGCTGTGCTTCCATAATGAGTGCTAGTTGTATGTGTTCAATCCAGGCTAGGTTTGATGACCTATGGAGGAAATTTATAACATATTCTTCTGGAGAACAGCTCTTTGGGCTACCAGTCACAGACTATGAATCTCTTCACAGAAGCAGGTAGATGAATGTATTTATCTAAATCATTGCAGATGACTGCATTTGGGAAACTGGTGTGGGTTTATTCTAATGTACAGTATGAGGTCAGGTACTAGTTAAGATATAGTGCCCATCGATGAAAGCTGTCCTGTCAGTAGATGGTAACAACAGATGTTATGCATCCTGAACTGAAGCTAATGAAAGTCAAGTTCATATATCAGACAGTCCATCCGTCATTGCGAGCTCTTGAAAAAACAACATTTAAAACCTGGATTTACCTTTCGTGATTAGTCAGTACTCAAAAATGTAAATAGTATAAAAAAACATTCATATTACGAAAAATGGTAAATACAAAAAAAGTTTTTTCTTTGTTATGGTACCATTAGGTTGTGTGGGCAATGTCAGTGAATAGAGGCAAGTCAGTTGAGCATTGAGGGGTTTGTGGAGTCTGAGTTGTTGGTTGTTGAAAGATGGGTTGAAGAGACAATAGTGACACAGCATTTAGAACTGCAGCAGCAAATCGGGTGCAGACCTTTCCTGAGGAGTACAGGCGATCCTCGACTTATGACGCTTCGACTTACGACGCACGGCACTTACGTCTCTTTTGCATTATTGCCTAGCTTCAAGTTTACGTCTTCGATACAGCATTTACAACACGGCGAGACCTGAGCCATGTATCATGTGCTCATGCTCGGTGTCCGAACCGCAGTACTTGCCATGGTCGCTCTGACTTAGTCTAATGTTTTTTTTTTTGTTTTTAATGCATGTAATGTTTTTTTTTTTTTTTTTTTTTTTTTTTTAAATTTATTTGCCATTAACAGTGTCTGATAAGAGCAATTGACTCAAAACGAAACCTAAGCTGTGAACTGCTGTCACATGATGAGGGGCTTAACTTCAGGCGATCGTATTTCCTGCTAGGAGTTCTGCATACACGCACTTAATATATCATTGGAAGGCCCAGAGTCTGTACTTTTAAACAAGCCAGGTAGGCTCATTAATATGTGTGTAACCACCGGGCTGAGTGTAAAGAGATAAATAAATATTTGCATGGGTACAATATAACTGGCCATTTTTGTAAAACTAGATTATCTGGCTGAAGAGTCAGGAATGTAACCCCAATTTATAACATTGTTCTTATGGGAAAATGTGCTTCGACTTACGACGCTTCAACTTATAACGCGACTTTCAGGAACCCATTGTGTCGTAAGTGCAAGGACTGCCTGTACTTCAATCGCCGCTGATTTCATCACACAATGTTAGAAGCTTGCTAGAGCTGAAAGTTGATTGGATGACTGCACTGAATCATTTGCTATTATTAGTTTAATAGCCCCTGCTACGGTGTCCATATTTGGACATTTTCGTTTCGCAAAAATAAGTCATTATGTGCTCTCTCCCTCCTCGCTCCTCTGGGGCATAGCTAACTAAACACATACACCGTTTGAGAGCTGAAAAAAGTAATTATAATACAATAATAATAATAATGATAATTAATTCATATTTCTGAAGCCGAATAATTTTTGTTTTCATGAGGTAATGATTGTAAATGTACATTTCAATGCAAGCAAACCAAGCCCAAAAAAGCTAATTAAAAAATATGCTCCTTAAAAGTACACATTCTTGTAATGTTATTTTGCACGAAAGCATATATTTTTTTTTACTTAAACACAGTAAAAAAATTGTTTTTAATTCTAAGTGAACGTACTACAAATATAGGGTGGATGGAGTTTCAGAGGAGGGAGGAGAAACTGTTTTTTTGCCTGATGTACTAATATGGACACCGTACCCTGCTATTACTCTCTTTCTGTCCTCCAGGGAGTTTGTTTTCCATTTATCAGGAAGTCCTCACTTAAACCCCTGATTTTCTTTAAAATATAATTTTTACACCACATTTAATTTAAACTTATAATAATAATAAAGTTAAAAAAAAAAAAAGAAGAATGATAAATTCAGTGCATTTCATTTTCTTGTTCTGTTCCTCAGGAAGGAACTGGGTCTCCTGCAGAAGCTTTATGGCTTGTATGACGCAGTCATGAACAAAATTAGTGGCTACTATGATCTTCTCTGGACAGAAGTAGACATTGAAAAGATTAATGCAGAGCTTCTTGACTTTCAGAACAGGTAAAAAAAAATATAAAGATTAGGTAAGTTACACCTATTGAGAAACTTTAATGAAGACATACAGTGGTAGCCATACAAAAGTTGGCACAACGACACCTTCTAGATTTATGTTACTGGTATCCTGGTGCTTGCCTATTCTCTTTACTCTTACTAGTGTCTCCCTTTTGCCTAGCAACCTCCCAAAGGCCTAGTTTAAATAGTTGATGGGCACGATCTTTGGAAGGTTTGCGCACCGCGCAGAGGGGTATGTACGTCGCAAATGGCCATTGTACTGAAACTGTGCCAAGTTGCCATATTCGAAACGTCCTTTTGTGTGGCCAACAATATTCGTGATCCTGGTATATTCAAAGGTACGCGCCAAGCACAAAACCAGGTTTGTGATGCGCAGAATAAGGATTGTAAAAGGACTGTGTTAACAATGAAACTGTGAAACATGGGTAGCATGCACCATGACCATCGACATTTGGATGTGAATGATGCAAGCCAGACCCAGCAACAGCAACCCAGACAGGCGAAGATATGCTGAAAGGGTGTACTGGCCTCGGCACACATATGAGGAGCTCAGCAATGAGCAAGTCATGTCCAAATATCGTCTCGACTGAGACATATGGACTCATCTATTTCAGATGCTGCATGATGACCTGGCCAGAACAAACCTGCGCAGTCATGCCTTGTCTGAGCAATTGGTAGTGTGTGTCTGTATGTGTATCCTGGCTACCGGGACCTTCCAGAAGGTAGCAGGTGATACAGTGGGGATCACCCAGTCATCTGTGTCCCGCCACCTCGACAGGTTCATAACTGTGTTGCTGCGACATGCTGAGGAACATATTAAATTCCCCAGTACCAGACCAAACAGGGAGGAGATAATGCAGGGTTTTTATGAGGTCGCGCTCCTGCCGTGCGTGGTAGGCGCAATTGATTTTACCCATATTGCTGTCCGGGCATCTGTTCTGGTTGTCCTGTTCTATCAGGATTCCAGTTGTATTCGGAATACTGGGAAATTTGAATATCTATTCCATGCCATTTAAACAGGGTATTATGAATGAATCTGTATTCTGTTTACCAGTATTCCGAAAACGTGATTCCAAACACCCACTTAGTATTAGGATACTATTGGAATACTAGCCCTTGTAGACACCTTATTCAGAAAACCAGTTTTTTTTTTCTAGACACGAGTCGTCGTTTTATAATCTATAATATATAAGACGACGGCTTGTGTGCCCAACAAAGCCATTTGCAAAAACTGTGCACAAATATATTAGTAATTGTATGACCCCAAACTGGTTGCTGACTATGCAGTATCTTCCTATTTATTTATTTTTAAAGTTTTTTTAGTAGATCAATATAGTCAATATGTATATTTATTATCGTTTGTTTAACTAGGTAGTCACATTGAGATTAAAATTTCTTTTACGAGTGAGACCTAGCCAAGCAGGTAGCAGCAACTCAATCGGACAACAAGAACAAATACACAATTAAATACAATTAAGACACAGGCAAATCACATTTAAAATAATAATCAAAATATACAAAAGTAGTTAACTGTTTAAAACAATTACAACTCTCAGTCATGAAATCATGCAGTTTACTCTTAAATTGCATTAAAGATATCTGGGTCTGCAGCTTTAGTTTGGGCTGGAACTCATTCCAGGACATTGGGGCATAATAAGCAAAGGATCTTTTACCAGCCTCCGTACGCACATTTGGGATTTTAAAATGGAAAAAAGAAAGATCTGAGGCTATGGTTACTGTGGGAAGCTATAAGGTATTCATTTAAATAAGAAGGTCATTCACATTGAATAGCCTTATATACCAGAATATACCAGTGCTTCAACCTGCGTAAAGCCAAAGAAGTCCAGCCCACCAAAT
Source organism: Polyodon spathula (assembly GCF_017654505.1). Lineage (NCBI taxonomy): Eukaryota > Metazoa > Chordata > Actinopteri > Acipenseriformes > Polyodontidae > Polyodon > Polyodon spathula. Next base: position 53,279,388 of record NC_054539.1, read on the forward strand.
CATATAATATACAATGATGAGTATTAAATCTTGTATTTGTAATGTACATCAGTGCTGTATGATATAGCAAGTCCAGTTTACCTAAAGTTGATGGTGATGCAAACCTATATACTGCATCAACGAAAAAACAACTTGTGCAATCACCATAGTCAATTTGTGGCAAAAACATACAAGCAATAAGCCTCTTTTTTTGTTTCCGTAATAACATATATAATATGTTTACATCATAGTGATGTTTATAGCATATTCTCATGCCCAACCTCTGTCCAGCACACTGCCTTCCTTGTTGTGCAGATGCTTGTTCTGTTCACACGGTCTGCAATGGGAGACCTGCGCTGACTCTCCAGGCGCATTCATAGTGCTGCAGGAAGAGGGCAGCAGCCCTACAATATCCGCCTGTCAGTCACAGCATTGACATGGAGAGGTGGGAAAGAGGGTATGAGGGCTTTCCCCCTCTCTGAGGGGCGGGCTTTGGGGGGTTGCTGCACCAATAAAATGACGCTCTGGGGTTCCCTCGGGTCTGCCCCCTCTCAGACGAAATGAGCCAGCCAGAATGAGCGAAATGGAAAAGAACGAGCTAAATAAATAATTGATTAAAGAAAAAAGAAAGAAAATATTATTTTTGCAGCGGGGAAAAACTTGGGCAGACCCTGATTATTGTTTAGGGTAGTGAGGGAACGCATGAGCGTAGAACGGAGACCCGGGCCATACGAGTAGCGGCGGTCGGGGTGAACGCTGCAGAGTGCAGCACCTTTGTTTTGTAGTTTTATTACTGTGTTTTATTTTCCTTTTTTCTTTCGCCTTATATCCTTTGTGATTATTATTCCCAGAGCACCTGCGAGTACACCTACATCACTGTTTGTAATTTAGATTAGTGGGTGTTTTATCTAGCCTTTTTAGGACTGTTTTTTTCAGTCCTTGGCAGCTGCATCAAGTTAAAACTCCTTTATTTGCTTGGTACTTTGCCCAGGTGCCGAAAGCTTCCAAAAGGCCTGAAAGACTGGAAGGCGTTTTTGGACCTGAAAAAGAGGATTGATGATTTCAGTGAGTCATGTCCTATCTTAGAAATGATGGCTAACAAATCAATGAAACAAAGACACTGGGATCGAATGGCAGACCTGACAGGACATAAATTTGATGTGGAGTCTGATACTTTCTGCTTACAAAACATAATGGAAGCACCGCTGCTTAAGTACAAGGAAGACATTGAGGTTAGTGAAAACTTTTTAACATTACAAGAAACTCCTAGTTTCCTAGGTCTTTCAGACCTTTTATAAGACCATGGGAGCAAGCCAGTCTCTCACTCACATTAACATAAAATCATTGCTGTAATTTGCTATAAATATATAGAACCTTAGGAAGAAGTGCACTTTCATCCTTACACATGCTATAGAAGTCATATGATGAACGCAGAGACAGTAGTGATTACTGAGGACTCCAATTGCCAGGAGCTAACTCCTCCACATGTTGTCTCTCTTAGGTAACCAATCGCTGCTTTTCCAATAATGATAATGTTTTCAATGTCTCTGCATTCATTGTGACTTCTGTAAGTGCAAAACCTACCAATTCCCTTTTAAGTACGAAACGTAACCATTACCATATGGGTATTTACCTCCTAAAGACCCCAGAACGTGAATAAAATATATAACAGCTGCTCGCAGAGCTTGTGATGCAATCATGGCCCACCCACAAGGGCATAAAAATACTGCGCTCATAGACCTCTGCTCCATTTTTCCTTTCTAGAGTGACCTAACGGATGAGCTTTGTTCAGATAAGTACTTGTTACCTATGTCTGCTATATATTTCACATTTACTGTGTTTTTACACAAAATGTATGTGATATTAAAATAATTACTGTAATAGTTTTCACTAATTACACGTAATTTGTGCACTACAGCGTGTTGCTTGTTACGTCCCACTACGGCCTTGTGCCCCACATGAAGCTAGTGCCTAAGTCGCTTCTTCCCAGGGACCAGCACAGCCGGCTGCACCTGCCATCAAAGTTGTCATTCAGAACTGGCTTGCGGAGGCTATAATAAGTTCCACCGCTCGGCGCAGAGCCTCAGACCAAGCCGCAAGGTGAGCAGCGGCCCTAGGGTTCTGCCACAGGCACAGGGCCCCTTCTTAGGGAGCCATCTGGAGTATTGGCATCAGTGAACCACAGACATATGGGTGCTTATAACTGTTCAGACCGGCTACTCATTGCACTTCAAGCTCAGTCCCCCTGCCTTTCGTGGCATGACTGCAGCATTAGTCACGCACCCACAGGATACTGCTGTGATGTCTCAGGAAGTAGCAGCTCTGCTGCAAATACGGGCTATTTGTATGGTTCACACGCTCCAGTTGGAGGATGGGTTCTACTCCATGCCCAAACGGGAAAGGCATCAGGCAGTTGCTCACACGTAACTGGCCACTGGCCACCTTCAACTGTTGGGTCTTACGGTGAATAATGCGAAGAACCAACACACGCCTGCTCAGATAACCTCCAATCTAGAAGAGACCATGCTGTCCATGCTGTCCACTCTGTCGGCGGCACAGTGCAGAGAATAGCCATCTGTTTAGAGCTATTTCAGCTCAACAGAGCGCTCACGGTAAAGCATACAAAGCACTGAAAGATGCCACTGGAGAACTACAAGAATATAAGAGACTAAAGAAGGTAGCAAAAAGAAGTGTAGCAAGAGCAAAGGAAAGAGCCTGGAAAGAATGGTATGAGAAACTTGAAACAAAGGAAGGAGAGGACCAAATCTACAAGATTGCTAAACATAGAGCGAGACAGAAAAAAGATATTATCCGGGTGGCAGTACTCAAGGATGGAGAAGGCAAAGTCTTGATTAAAGAAGAGCAGATCAAGCAAAGATGGCTGGAGTACTTCAAAAACCTGTTAAATGTAGAAAATGAGAGGGAGAACCTAATGGAGGCAGAAGTAGTGTGTGGACCAATCCAATAAATCTCAGTAAAGGAAGTGACAGAAGCTATCAAAGAGATGAAAGTGGGCAAAGCAACTGGACCATCAGGAATAGCAGCAGAACACTTTAAGAACCTCGATGAAGAGGGGATTCAGTGGCTGACGAGATTGCTAAACAATATTGCAAAGGAAGAGAGAATTCCAGAAGAACGGACAAAAAGCAGTATGGTTACCGTCTACAAGGAGAAAGGAGACCCAATGGAGTGTAAAAACTATAGAGGAATAAAACTTCTGGAACAAGGATTGAAAATCCTGGAAAAAATTCTGGACAAGAGACTCAGGAAGATAGTCAGGATTCACAACTCACAATTTGGATTCTCAGCGGGGAAAAGCACAACAGATGCTATTTTTGTGATGAGACAGTTACAGGAGAACACACTAGAGAAAGGGAAAAAGATGTATGTGGCCTTTTTGGACTTGGAGAAGGCATATGACCGTGTGCCCAGAGAGGTGGTGTATTGGTGCTTGAGGAAGAAAGGAGTACCAGAAAGCATGGTGAAGTTAGTTCAAGCAACCTATAGATATGCAACTACGAAGGTGATCACACAACGGGGAGAGACAAAAGAGTTTGAAATCACAGTTGGAGTACACCAAGGATCAGCACTAAGTCCTTTCCTTTTTATAAACATTATTGACACACTGACAGAGGAGGCAAGAACAGAAGTGCCTTGGGAACTCATCTTTGCTGATGATGTGGCACTGATGGCAGATTCAGAAGTAGAACTACAGGAGAAAGTGTTCAAATGGCAGAGGAGTCTGGAAAAGGGTGGACTGAAAATGAATGCAGAAAAATCTGAAATAATGGTAATGGAGAGAAGAGGAGATACTATGACCAATGTTGAGGAGACAAATGGAGGAAAACTGAAACAGGTTGATGGCTTTAAATACCTTGGATCAGAACTGGTAAAGGGAGGAGAAACACTGGAGGCAGTAAAACAAAGAGTGAAAGCTGGATGGAACAAGTAGAGAGAAATAACTGGAATAATCTGTGACAGGAAAACTCTTAGAAAGTTAAAGTGCAAAATGTACAAGACTGTGATTAGACCTGTACTACTATATGGAGCTGAATGCTGGGTAGTTGGAAAGAGGGAAGAGAACCTGATGAGAAGAACTGAAATGAGGATGTTGAGATGGATTCTGCAGATTTCAATGAAGGATAAGATCAGAAATGAAGAAATCCGTAGACGATGTAGGGTGGTGGATGTGGTTGAGAAGATGCGAGAGGCGAGGTTATGGTGGTATGGACATATCATGAGGAGGGACGTTGAGGAAGTAACAAAGAGGGTAATGGAATTTGAGGTGGAAGGTAACAGGGGAAGAGGCAGGCCTAGAAAGAGATGGATAGATTGTGTGAGAAAAGATATGGAGGTATGTGAAGTGAGTGAGGAAGATGTGCTCGACAGAGACAAGTGGAGAAGAGCAACCAAAGCAGCTGACCCCAGGACAGTCTGGGACTAAGGCTGTGAAAAAGAAGAAGAAGAAGAGAGCGCTCACAGTAGTGACGTTCCAGAACGTCTGCACTTGATAGCGGCAGCTTATCAAACCCTACCTTGGGTCTCCTGCGCATGCACCCTCTGCAAGCCTGGTTCAACAGCAGTGCTTTTTCAGTCCGCCTTGAACCACGACCACCTATTGACGGTGTTCGTCACTGTCTAAAGGCACTTTCTTGGTGCAGACAGCCTGCCCATCTGTGCCTGGGCATAGTGTTGGGCAGTGTCACCAGAAGGGAGGTCGTCACCATAGATGCGCTGTGTAGAATGGCACGGGGGTGTAATCCCCCTTGCACGGTCTCCACATAAAAGTTTTGGAACTGCAGGCAGTATAACTAGCCTTGCAGCATTTGTTGAAGAAGGCTGATGCAAGGTATGTTCTTGTCCATGCAGACAACACAACAGTGGTGGCTTACATCAGCCACAAAGGTGGCCTCAGGTCACCCAGTCTCCAAACGTGGCCCGTAAGATTTGCTCTGCACACGTGAGAACAACCCTTACAAATAGACATAGAGGTGAGTTTCTCCCTCAATTTTTTAACTCTAGCTACCGGTTGTTGGGGTTCCATATGGTAGTGCAGAACATAGCCTTCAACTTAGTCTTGTAGCATTCCAGTCGTTATTCGATCTTCCCTTGCAATTTCTTACTTGATAGGGAATGTTAGGTTATTTTCATAACCGTGTTTCCCTGAAATAGAAATGTAACCATTAACCATCAGAGTCGCTGCATCCATGATTGCAGCAGGCTTGAAGGAAAAATGAAGCGGAGGTCTGTGAATGCAGTACTTTTATGCCCTCGGAGGCGGGCCGTGACTGCGTCAAAGGCTCTGCGAGCAGCTTTGATATATCTTATTCAGGTTTTGGGTTCTTTAGGAGATAAATACCCATACGGTAATGGTTACATTTGTATTTCAGGGTACCAGGGTTATGATAAAAAAATGTTTTCAGTTGACGTTATTTATAAAACTATCTGTGAACCTTTTCCCAGGATATCTGTATTTCTGCTGTGAAGGAGAAGGATATTGAAGCCAAGCTTTCTCAGGTGGTGGATATCTGGTCCAGCATGACACTTAGTTTTGCAGCCTTTAAAGGTAGAGGAGAGCTAATGCTCAAAGGAACAGAGACTTCAGAGATTGTGGCAGCAATGGAGGACAGTTTAATGGTCTTGGGCTCTTTACTTAGTAATAGGTACGGACAACTGATTACAAAAAATGAGAGATTATAGGATGAAGAATTGTATATCACTATTTTTTCCCAACTTTGTATTAAAAACATAAATAAATGTTTACCTTAAAAAGAAATTCCTCTGAAGCATCAATTGACAAACTGTTTGAATAGCTATTTATCTCATTTAAAATTAATGTTACTTAAATTCAGATAACTAAAGTGCAACCTTTAAACAGAAATGTAATGTATTTTACAAATCTCAAAGAGAAAAAAAATAACTTGAATGAATTGTCCAATTTAAACACATTTTCAATTAATAATTGTACATTTAGAAGTAAGCTCTACATCATAAATATCCCCCATAACAACACTGAACTAAACACCATTCAATATGTGTCAAGTTTGGTAGGCTAGCTTTGCAGTACAGCAATCCTAGAATCATTATCTGTTAATTATAGATATGTTATTTGAATTTATTGCTAAACATTGAAGTGGTAGTTCATGAATCAATATGAGTAACATCTAACCCAGTGCACTGCAAATTGGTAATATAATAATATAGGGGCTACAATAATTTTTTTTTGCCCTGGTTTGCAGGTACAATGCACCCTTCAAGAAGGATATCCAGAACTGGGTTTCCAAGCTTTCCTCTTCCACAGATATCATCGAACAGTGGCTTATAGTACAGAATCTGTGGGTGTACCTGGAGGCAGTCTTTGTTGGTGGAGATATTGCAAAGCAACTTCCACAGGTAACATAACACTAAATTACTTACTAGGGCTAAATTAGACAATAATCATATTAATATTATCTTGGTCAATGTAATATGAAAAATCTATTTGTTTCTGAACTTATCCAAATGGCGTTCCTGTCGTTGAACTTAAATGTAGCACCTGTGTTTTGTCTTCAACATCAACAAGTTAATGAAGCCACAATCTTAATTCTTTTCAGACCTATGTTGTGCAGTTGTCAACAAAGATATTGCTTCAGAATTATGGTATTCAGAAGTGGTTGTTTTTCTTTATTTGCACTGACTGCTCTCAAAATTATGTGACAAACTAATCTGCCATGTTGTGTTCTTTTTAATTGTGTACAATTTATAGATTTATTGTTTTACATGAATTGCTGCAATTTTTAATTATTATTAAAGGAAAGGTTCATGAAAGCCTTCCAGAGCCACACATTTCAAAGCATACCATGAGTTGTTTTATGTAAGAAATTTGTGGGGGTGAAATAACATGCAGTACAGCTTACGATGTGCTTTGAATTATGTGGCTCTGATAGGCTATTGTAAACTTCTCCTTTAACTGTATACCAGGTATTGCAAATGTGTATGAAGTTAAAAACATGTTTCTTTTAATGTATGTTCATTGTACCCTCCTAACGCATGATTTAAGATTTGGAGACAATATAATATCAGTGAACCAAAGACTTAATGTCTTTATTTTTTTTAAATAAAATTTTTTCAGGAAGCAAAACGATTCCAGAACATTGACAAGTCCTGGATAAAAATAATGCAGCGTGCACATGAAATACCTAATGCTGTCCATTGCTGTGTTGGTGACGAGACGATGGGACAGCTTTTACCTCATTTGCAGGAGCAGCTTGACCTCTGCCAGAAATCTCTAACTGGGTAAGCAATATTTTATTGATACTGCTGTTGCATCTATACTAGACTGCAAGTGCACTTTCAGAATTAGTTTAGTTGGTAAGAAACTATGCATATTACTATCTACAGATGTTTTCTGGTTGACAAAGACCTAATGCTTTGAGATATTGGCTTCATAATTGGTATACTATGCTCTGTGATTCCCCAGGTCAAATTAATTACATTGTGGCAGTATTTTTACAAAGCTGTTGCCAACAGTCTCCAAGCTTCATATTTCAGAGACCTTTCGAGGCAGTGACTTGATACTGGCAGATTTATACAAATATTGCCTGGTAAATGTGTTGGTGACCATGACATACACCACTGACTTTTGAGGGTTTTTTTTGTATTCTAGTATAACAGCAATTTGATTACATGATTACAAATGTGAATAAGCCTTTTATACTCAAATCATCAGTGACTGGTCTTGCTTAAACTTCCCCAGCTGTGTCAAAAGTCAATCAGTCAATCAATCAATATTTATTTTATATAGAGCCTTTCATAGTGGACCACCATCACAAAGAACTTTACAAGATAGTGAGGCACTATGCATAATACATTAAATACATGGAATAGTATATTAAGTACAAACAGTAAAAAACAAATGCAAATACATTAAGTACAGGCATAATACATTAAATACAAGGCTAGGATGTGAATTCTAAACATTGTGGATGCTTGTGTAATACAGAATCATACGAATAAGATGGAGTGAAATAGCCATTTAGACAACAGCTAATAACAGATATCGGGCATTGAAAGCAAGAGAGAAAAAGTGTGTCTTGAGAATTGATTTGAAGTTGCCGATTGTGGGAGCTACATGCAGTAAATCTGGGAGAGAGTTCCAGGGCCAGAGTCGGGGCCATGAAACTAAAAGAGTGCTCTCTGAGCGTGTGCACTTTTGCCTGGGTATAACAAGCAAGCCAGAGTGAGAGGACCTCAGCTTGCTTGCAGAGACATAGCGTGTCTGCAGGTTTGAGAGATACCTGGATCTGTGTGATGAAGGACAGGTTCCAGAGATCCCAGTATACTTCTGAAGGCAGTTGAGAAGAATGCTATGATCTATGGTATCAAAAGCAACAGTTAGGTCAAGGAGGACAAGTCAACAGTGACATGGTAAAGTGTTAACCAATGCTTTGTTTGATGATCTGTACAGGTACCTTGAGCGAAAGAGGCTGCTGTTTCCTAGATTTTTTTTTGTATCTGACCCAGCACTTTTGGAAATCCTTGGACAAGCCAGTGATTCACACACCATTCAGGTAAGTTTACTACTTTACTTTTCTGTAGCTAATGCTATGAGTGCTGATAGAATGGCACATGGTGCATATTTTAAGGCACATATGCTTATCACATGCCAGTCTGAGAGCTTGAATTATTTAGCTTATTTTGTTATAACCAACAGTAACAATACTCTTCTTGTTCTTGTGATACCTGCTTCTTTTTTTGTGTTAAATTTAGAGTGACCAGTTATTATTTTTATTTATTTTTCCCCCAGTTTGGACTGTCCAATAATGTTTTCCCAACACAGCACGGTCGTTCTGAGGGTGTGTAAGTGTCCTCCGATCTCATAAGCCTAAAGCCAGAATCGCTTTCCCGAGCAGAAGTGGACGGGCTACTGATCCCAGAGAACAGAGATCATTCTTTGTGCTCATATCTCGCCAGTAGGGTTAGCTGTTGGGCGATGAGGAGAAGCAATCCATGCCAGTTTCCTATCCCCCACCCCGGGAGCGTCAAAGCCAATGTGACGGCCCTTTCGTAGTCCCCACCAAAGTTCGGCCTCTTTGTACAGCCCGGGCGCGAACTGGTACCGTCCAAGCTATGTGACTCATCCTGCACGCCCAGTGGCAACGTTTTAACTGGATGAGCCACTCTGGGACCCCCGATACTTTTTTGATCATCACACTGACTAATAAAATCCTGTCATACTCCCTGTTAAAAACTACGACGTGCAACTGAATAGCGTTGTAATCTTTCTACATGTTATTTGTATTTTTCACTTAGCATTCTGTTCCTTTTTTTTTATATGGAAATAGTTCAATCAATCATGTGCAATATTACAGCCATGCATGCTGGAAAATAAAATTAATATGTTGTGGCATACATTTCTATTCAATAGTTACAACAACGACAATAAACATACCCCAAACTAATAAAGAGACAATAAATGTTTCCTTTATTATGCTGTTGAGTTCTAAAGTACCTGAATTGGGAAGCTATTTTTTCAGTAGTTTATACAGTCATTATACAGTATCCTTCATCAGCATCACCTGCACTAGTATTCTTGAATTTTGGGCTGGTATTTTTTGAAGCTCAGGATGGGGTGCTAAATCTTAGAAACTTAGAAACTTAGAAACCTAGAAACCAGCCCCCCGCCCTCCCCCTTTAATCTTTTGAAATCTTGCTTGCAGGCGCATCTTCTTGGAGTATTCGACAATGTGAATGAAGCAGAGTTCCATCCGAAGGATTATGACCGGATTATCTCCGTCATTTCGAGGGAAGGAGAAAAAATACCAGTAATTTGACTTTTTTTTATTTGGGTGGGATTTAAAACAGGTTCCCCAGGTTTTTTACACCAGCAATTCTGTTAAAATATCTTCCTAACCACCTTCTGGTGAAACACTGTATTTCCGTACCCTATGTAGTGACCTCAATTTTAATGTACTTTATAAAGCCATTTTTTTGCCATAGAAATAGCTGGCCATAGCTGTATTTTATAAAGGGATCCTCAGTTTTTTCACTGGTGAATCACATTTCATGCATAGTTCCCTTTCAAGTACAAAATGTAACCATTACCTAATGGATGTTTACCTCCTAAAGACCTTGAAACCTGAATATTATATATCAAAGCTGCTTGGCCAAGCCTGTGATGCAATCAATCTGTAATTGTGTTATTACTGTTTTCTGTGGAGAAATATTTTTCTCTTGTATTTTCTGTGTTTTTTTGTTTTTTTTACAGAAATACGTACACAGCTGCACTGGACCGAGATACGCACTTCGGATTGAGATTGCTTTCAGTCTCATTCCACAGTATCTCGTTGCTTCAAAATTATGAGGGCTGTTACTACCTCTAAGAAGCACACTTCCCTCAGTCTTATGTGGGTACTGTGTGGTTTTGCCAGTAGCTTGTACAGGTGCTAAAGTCACCGAAGCGGTAACAAACCGAACTGGTACCATCACGGTTCCCACCCGCTACTGACCAGTGCTTACATCCCTGGTCCGGTACCAAGCCAGTCTTGTTCGGGACTTGACCCACCCCGTTGCAGACTTTGGTAGCACCTGAACATTGTTTACTGCACACTGCATTGCTACTTTTATCATGCCTGGGTTTTATCCCTGCAACACATGCAAGGCCAGTCTGCCTGTTGAAGACAAGCATGGCAGATGCTCTTCCTGCCTAGGGCCAGAGCATGCCAAGGAGGCACTGACTAACTGCAGTTTCTGTGAGTTTTGTGCATCTTTCCCCAAGCGCATACTTGGGAAACATCTCTCCCATGGCTCTACAGAGCACTCTATGTCCCTTACATCTGCACAGCACTCTTCCCCATCACCCTCTGGTAGAGAGGTGGCTGCATTCTCACCCCATAGCTTTGTGCCAAGGGAGATCACCCAGGAAAGTAGCAAATGCAGGAAGCCATCTTCATGGTTTTCCTGATCCTCTGCCTCTACTTCTCCCCCAAGGAAAGAGAAGAAAAGTCACTGTTCCAAGCAATTGGCAGACACAGAGCAGATGGAAAAGCTCTGGGCAGCAGTTTCCCATCAAGGAACGGTGCTCACAGAGTTACTGCTTGAAAGGGCAGGCGGCGCTGAACGGTCTGTCCCCTTGAGGCCCCAGGGGGCTATGAGCCCAAATTGGCAACAGGATGATGTGCTGTCCATCGCTGCCTCTGCGGAGGTAGGCGAACCAGAGCTGACATTCACATCTGAGAATGTGGAGTCAGACAGCACATCCCCTGCGGTTAAGCTCTCCTTTTTGGCAGAGCTTCTGCCGCTGATCAGGAGGGCCACTGCAGTCTTGCAAGTGTCCTGCCTACTTTGGGCTTCAGTTGCCGCTTTGGTACAGGTGCCTAATTTAGTGTCCCAACAAGCAGGGCCAGGTCTCGGAGGTGATCCTCAAGCATGCCTATTCAGGCAATGCATTCGCCGCATGACTGGGCAACTGTAATAATATTCTGGTAGCCTACCAAGGGTACATAAGGACCTTTTTATTTGATTGTGTTACATGTTCCCATGTGTTCCCATGTGTTGCTCTCGCCGCATGCTGCAATCCACAAAGGAGTTGGTTCCCAAATATGCAAAAAGCCAGCTCACACCTTCGCAGACAGCTTCCTATTTATCAGTGAAAGCGGCTTTCTTGCTCACTATTACACCTGCTAAGTGGGTGAGTGAGATGCAAGCCTTTTCAGTTGCAAAAGCCTGCTTAATTTTTCCAGAAGCCAGGGCGAACTTCGCACTTATCCTGCTTTTTTGCCAAAAACCATCTCAACATTCCACATAAACATAAACAAATTTTTTAACCCTAGCTACTTGCTACTACGATTCCTAATGGTAATGCATAAGGCAGCCTCTCGGCTTAACCTTGTAGCATTCCAGTTGTTCTGCAATGTTGCCCTTGCGACGGCTTGGGTATACTCACCCATTAGGTAATGGTTACATTTTGTACTTGAAAGGGAGTGTTACTGCATCACAGGCTTGGCCAAGCAGCTTTGTATATGATATTCAGGTTTCGGGGTCTTTAGGAGGTAAGCACCCAAAAGGTAATGGTTACATTTCTATTTCAGGGAACCAGGGTTATGATAATAACCTTTTTATTTTCAGTGGTTCATGGGTACTGTAAATGACTAATTAATGTATTTTGGTTCTTTTTTTTTTTTTTTACACAAATTGGAGTAACAAAAAATGTATGTATTTTTTAAATTGTTAACTAGATCACTTTGCAACTTACAAGATGTGCTGTTGGTCTGTTTGCAGAAATACACAGTAGGGGTGTGCTTTAAAAAAAATTGAAGTTGTTACGTATTAATAGAATAGAACTCAACACAAAACAATGCCGTCCCTTGCTTTCCCTTGTTTACACAATTATTGAGTATCAGTCAATAAAAATTTAGTAAGAGCCTGTCATGATCAAATTAACAAAAACTAATTTATATTTTATAAATGATTATTTGTCTTACCTATCTTTTATCCTTTTGATAAGAAATTAAAAAAATGGCACGTTCCTTAGAAATGCGTCATATCTCTGCAGTTAATTGTTGGATTGTAGTCCTGGGCAAACTCGACAAACAAAAACTTGCTACACTAGTACAGCAGTAAAAAGTGCCTCCAATCGGCTTTTAAAACACACAGGAGCAGATGTACTAAGATGGGTCAGTTGCAGAGCAAACATACCACAATTTGCATTTCTGTTGCAACAAATCGCAAACTATACATTTTGTCGTATGTACAGTAGTCCCTGCATATAGGAACACCTTTTAAGAGAACACTTCACCTAAGGGAACACCCTTGTAGTGAAACAGATTTTTACCATTGTAAATGCTCCGGCTAAAGGAACAGGAATTTTGCCTAAAAGAACACCTTCTTGGCACCAATAGCGATTTGTTCACAATGGATACAGTACTGTTTTGTAAAAGTGACTTGTCATCACGAGAGTGTCTTGAGGGACACTGATTGTTTTATTAAATCTTTCCAGAACTGACATCATACCATTTAATTATTTTGTATTCTGATTTCCACAAGTGCACCTCATCGCTACAAAACAAACGTCAAAATGTGCCACTGTTTCTCTTGCTAATCAAAGTTGGAAATTGTTCAAGCTCTTCAAAAAAACTTAAATCAGACACAAGTCTCTGAGCAATTTGCTGTTTCCTGTTCTGGTGAGTTGCTTTACCATTCTGTTTAAAAAATGTCACATTTTTCAATTTTTGGTAAGTACATGGAAAACTACAAAGCGGTATGCACTCGCTAACCAAGGGGGCATGACTTAAGGTACAAATAGGGGACGTGGCTAGGTGATCTGCTCCTTTGTGTGGTTAAATGCTGAACCGGAAGGAGAAACGTATTGGTATCGTGAGTGTTTTGTTTGCTTTGTCTTGTCTAAAATCTACTTGTTTGCTGTTATTAGATGGCTAACACGATCCGGAGCTGTTACAGGCCAGCACAAAACCTGGACAACACTGCACCTTGTTCACGATAAATTGTATTTTCACCACGAGCACTATAGCACTCACTTTGGACTTGTGACTGTGTTTGTGTATATTGTGTGTATTTAAATACTGTGTGTGTTGTTTCGGGACTGAACCCCGTGGATTTAACTGAGCAATACACATCGTTGTGTATTGCCAGTTCTTATTATTATTTACTGTTGTCAAGTGACGTTGGATTACAAATAAAACCATCATTTCACCAGTAACTTTGTTGTTTGTCATTATCTGAAGTACTGCATCAGCTCTACACCTGCACACTGCAAACCACTTTGCCAGTGATGTATAACTTGTGGCCATAGCTGTATAGTATTAACCTTAGGCATTAACAAAAGCATATAAAATAACATTAAAAGTGCCTTTTGTAAATGTAAACATCGTCATGTTTTTGCTACAGAAAATTGTACTCTGCAGAAGGCACTAGATGCAACACTTTTGTTGGTTTAGTTTCATATACAATTTTTACTTTTTTGAAGTTATGGATGGGTGATAAGTTATGGCCAATTACAACAGATCTTTTCTGTATGATGAAAGTAAAATTTAAATATTTACAATTTCTTCAGCTAATCATTGTGAGTATGTAGAACTAATTATTATTTTTCTTTCTAGCTAGACAGTCCAGTAATTGCTAGGGGGCCTGTAGAACTCTGGCTGGCAGAGCTTTTACAGCAGCAGCAAATCTCATTGCATTCGGTCATTAAATCAGCCTATATGCAGATCAATGACTCTGGATTCCAGCTACTCAGCTTCCTTTATCAGTTCCCGTCACAGGTAGGTGACCTCAGTGTGTTTCACGCTACACATGGGTTTGAGACATGGAATGGGTGTCCTCACATTGGGCCTTGTTTTCTATTGTGTGGTAGTTATGAAGGCATGACTTTCTTAGTTAAGTGAATTTTAAAATTGAAGTTATTTCCAGATTAGAAGCTGATTCTAGATTATTTTGCATATTCTCTAAATTAACCTAATTATATTAATTGAAGAGATATTTTTTGTATTTAATTTTGTGTTCAGCTTTCAACAATTTAATAGCAATCTACAGTAAGTGGAAATATTTTTAAGGAGAGCTGGTACCTTACGAGAGTGTGTTCAAAATTCAAAGACTGCCCTGTTCCAACCAGGTGTTCTATCATTGACTTAGAAAACACAGTAAAATTCAAAGACCAAGCGGGATGGATCAGAATTCACTAAAGATCAGAACAGGGTAATTTTGGCTTGTGGTATTGAGGTATACTGTAGAAAGGGTTTCTGTTTGTTTTAATTTGTATTAGCATTTTTTACAACTTGTATGTTGCTTGGACAGGTTGGATTACTAGGAATTCAGATGTTGTGGACAAGAGATTCAGAAGAAGCCCTAAACAATGCAAAAGATGATAAGAAAATAATGCCACTAGCAAACCAGAAGTTCCTGGACCTGCTCAACACACTTATCAGCCAAACAACACACGATTTAACCAAATTTGATAGAGTGAAGTTTGAAACCCTCGTTACAATCCACGTGCACCAAAGGGATATCTTTGATGACCTGGTACAATAACATATCTTATTTATATTTCTAACAAATAGTTTAAAAGTGATCAGTCAAGGTGTATTTATTGAAGTAAGGCCCAATGATATGTAGTGAATAGGTATTAAGAATCACATTTCTTTCTGTATTGCTAGCAATAAACAGTGGTGCACTAGATTGTGCAGACTGTTAAAGCCTGGGTTATGTCAGACAACAAGAACAGCACTTTAACACACACATGTAATTTGAAGTTACTTTGTCAGTAATACATGTATACTGAAGCTTTTAGAAACAAATACTGCAGAACAAAATGTCAAAATAGGTCCCAAAAGTTAGTGCCAAGTGATCTTAATAGACAGACCAATGCATTTGTGGTTATTGTATCATTAATGTAATCACATTAAATTACGAACATAACCCTATTTAAACATGTTTCTTTTAGGTGAAAATGCACATCCGGTCTGTGACAGATTTTGAATGGCTGAAACAAAGCAGATTTTATTTCAAAGATGACGTGGACCAGGTCATAGTGTCTATTACTGATGTGGATTTTGTGTATCAGAATGAGTTTCTGGGCTGCACTGACCGCCTGGTTATCACCCCTTTAACAGACAGGTAAGAGACACCCATCACAGTGCTTTTACATCTTCATTCTCAAACAGAAAGGGTCATTTAAGAAAGGGATATTTTGAAGAGCTTTAAATGTAACTTCCTTGTAAAACACAGATCTAGACATATTACATAAAGTCAGCCTAAATCATTAAAAAAAAAAAATCTTTTGCTAGCATTTTTACATTCCGAAATAGGTATCTCTAACAAGGTTGGAGAGCAAGAGAGCTAGTGCTTCTTGCAAAGGCAAACACAAGAATTGTGAGGATTACCACATTAGGAGACAATTCAAATGTAGTTCCGTCTTGTTTTTCCTACTGACACTCATCAAACACAATATGATATCCTATTTAGCTCCTTGCACTCATTTATCTGTGTTTAGGTGCTATATAACCCTATCCCAGGCTTTAGGAATGAGTATGGGAGGTGCTCCAGCAGGGCCAGCTGGAACTGGAAAGACTGAAACAACCAAAGACATGGGAAAGGCCCTGGGGAAATATGTGGTGGTGTTCAACTGCTCAGATCAGATGGACTTTAGAGGACTTGGCAGGATTTACAAAGGTTGTAATTTATTGCAAAGTTACACCCAAGCAGTGTTTGTGTGGGTTTTTATGTGATCAGTACTAGATGATCAGTATAGATGTCAAAAATATTTATTGCCATTTTGTGTTTCTCTGCCTTAGGCCTTGCTCAGTCAGGCTCCTGGGGCTGCTTTGATGAGTTTAACCGAATTGATCTGGCTGTGCTGTCTGTAGCAGCTCAGCAAATTTACATTGTCTTGGTAGCACGAAAGGAGCGTAAAAAACAGTTTATATTCACAGACGGAGACTGTGTAGACCTGAATCCAGAGTTTGGATTATTCATTACTATGGTAAACTATACAGAAGTTCCCTTTCAAGTACGAAGTGTAACCATTACTGAATGGGTATTTTCCTCCTAAAGACCCGAATCATGAAAACAACTAGGACTACTTGACACATTTCAAAAAGGACAGCGAGACTCCTCAGGCTTTTAAATGTTGTGTGAACACATTTAGTAATAGACGTTGGGGATACCAAAAAATAAAGCAGAATGGCTCCCAACACTGGTTCCCTGAAATAGAAATGTAACCATTACTGAATGGGTATTAACCTCCTAAAGAACTGAATCCTGAATACTTTATACCAAAGCTGCTCTTTGAGCCTGTGACACAGTCATGACCCTGCCTCCGAGGGATCAAAAGGACTGCACACAGATCTAAGCGCCATTTTTCCTTTCAAAACTGACCCGATGAGAGAGACTTGTTCATATAAGTAGATTACTGCTTATATATGTTATATTTCACATTTTATGTGTATTTACACATTTTGTATGTGATAATTAAACCAATCGCTTTAATATTTTTCCTATGTGTGCACTACAACCTGCTGCCAGCAGCTGGAGTCGCTCCTTCCCAGGGACCCAGCAACATAAATCGGCTGACATTGTTCTCTCAACCCAGGCTGCATAGCTCCGGTTGCAGCTTATTTTCGTTTTTTGTAAAGAAAAAATGTATCATTGTGTTATTTCTGTGTTTTACAGATACCACACGCAGGCCTGTGTGTAACGTGATGCTTAGCACCGACCCAGTGTTAAATACACCGAACTGATGCTGAACTGACCCGGTCCTGTCCTGTTACCGACCCAGTTTTAACCTGGTGCTGAATCACCGAACCTGTACCAAAGTAACTGATCCAGTGCCGAACCAACCAGGTTCCAAACTGGTACCGAACCGTTGTCAAAGCCACCTCATCATTACCAAACCGAACCTATGCCTACCAGGTTCTGAACCTGTACTGAACCAGAACGGACCCAGTTCCAACCCGGTGCCGCGGTCACCAAACCGGTACTGAAAAAGTCCTGCTCGGGTCTTGATATATAAGCAGAATGAGGCAGTAGCTGTACCACACATATACTGTACACTGCATTGCTTGCTCCTTGCATCATGCCTGGTTTCTATCCCTGTAAGACATGTAAGGCCAGTCTACCTATGGAGGACAAACACGGCAGGTGCTCTTCCTGCCTATGGACAGAGCATGCCAAGGAGGCACTGGTTAATCGCAGCTTCTGTGAATTGTGTGCCCCTTTCTCCAAATGCATGCTTGAGAAGTGATTGTCGTGCAACTCTAAGGACCGTTCTGCAATCCTATCTCCTGCTCAGCACTCTCCCCCATCACACACTTATTGGAGAGGTTGCTGCATCCTTGCCCCATGGCTTTGCACCAAGGGAGAGCGGACGATGCACCTGGGAAAGTAGCCCAGGCAGGAAACCGTCTTCACAGTCTTCCTCATCCTCCTCAACCTTCCTTTCCCCGTGGAAGAGGAAGAAGAGTCGCACATTCCATGCAATTGGCAGACTCGGAGCAGATGGAGAAAATTTCCACTAGGGAACTGTTCTTTCTGAATTGCTGCAGGAGCCTGCTCAGCCCATGGGGCTGTGAGCACAGATTGGCCACAGGAGGATATACTGTTCCATAGCTGCCTGTGAGGAGGTGGGAGAACAGAAGCTGGCCTTCCCGTCTGAGGACGTGGAGTCGGATGGCACATCCACAGTGGTAAAACACTCCCTGTCAGCAGAACTCATACCACTAATCAAGAGGGCCACAGGGGAAACAAGTCATTCCATTTTTGATGATGAGCCTACTACCTCTCCCATATTCCCCCGTTCACCTGGATTGTCTGTATGAAAATCCAGTCTCCCTAGGACCATCCGGCAACAGCTCCTGCTGTTTCCTGTACTATGGACACCCTATATAGGGTGCATGATATGGAAAAGCTGGCCGTGGACCATTTTCCACTGGTTGAGGCTTCCATTGCTGCCTTGGTCCATGCACCTATTTTGGCACTGCTATCCAAGGACGCCGCCTGCCCTAACAAGCAGTACCAGGTTTCTGAGGTGATCCTCAAAAGGGTTTATTCAGCCGGGGTGTTTGCCGCATTGCTAGGGAACTATACCAGCGTCCCGGTAGCTTACCAGTCGCATTTGCTGCCATTCTGCTTTATTTTTTGGTATCCCCAACGTCTATTACTAAATGTGTTCACACATTTAAAAGCCTGAGGTGTCTCACTGTCCTTCTTGAAGTCTATCTAGTATTCCTAGATATTTAGCACGTTTTTATTTTAAATGGTATACTGCAGAGTAGACAAACAGCATCAGTAATATACACGTTTGGTACCTTTTATATGACACTTCAATCAATCCAAAAACAAATCTTTATATGTTCTGTGTCTACAAACACTTGCACAGCATAGCATATCTGCATGTTTGATGATCATAGTAATCTGTCTTGAGAGCTTCCTGTGTGTGTTATAAACATCTAATTCTAGGACACAAATATGTACAGATTTAAAAAACCTTATGGAACTATCTTCCAGATGCAGATCTTGATATTTGACTGAAGTAAAGTATGTTAAAGATGTAACACATTTAATTTCTCTATTTACAGAACCCTGGATATGCTGGGCGTCAAGAACTGCCAGAAAATCTTAAAGTTCAGTTTAGGACAGTATCTATGATGGTTCCTGACAGACAGGTGGGCTGCTGAAAAATGAATAGATGTCATTCTGATTGTGGCTCTGTCTGTGTGGTATATATTTTTAATATATGGAAGAAATACTTTTATATTGTCGTGACATGGTGTGTTTCAGATTATCATGAGGGTGAAGCTGGCTAGCTGTGGATTTATAGAGAATGTTATACTGGCCCAGAAATTCTATGTCCTGTACAAACTATGTGAGGAACAGCTAACTAAACAGGTACAGTAGAGTAGGGTTGATCTAAAAGTTGATAGGATGATTTGAAAGTTGCTTAAATAGCCCCACAAATGAACCCTTCCTCTGAAGTTCTGTTTGCTTGTTAATCATTGTTCAGCCTAGGTCCCTACTTAAGAATATAAGAAAATTTACAAATGAGAAGAGACCATTCAGCCTATCTTGCTCATTTGGTTGTTAGTAGCTTATTGATCCCAGAATCTCATCAAGCAGCTTCTTGAAGGATCCCAGGGTGTCAGCTTCAATAACATTACTGGGGAGTTGGTTCTAGACTCCGATGATTCTCTGTGTAAAAAATGTGCCTCCTATTTTCTGTTCTGAATGCCCCTTTATCTAATCTCCATTTGTGACCTCTGGTCCTTATTTCTTTTCTCAGGTTGAAAAAGTCCCTTGGGTTGACATTGTCAATACCTTTTAGAATTTTGAATGCTTGAATCAGATCGCTGTATAGTCTTCTTTGTTCAATACTGAATAGATTCAATTATTTTAGCCTGTCTGCATATGACATGCCTTTAAAACCTGGAATAATTCTGGACACTCTTCTTTGCACTCTTTCAAAAGCAACAATATCCTTTTTGTAGTGAGGTGACCAGTACTGAACACAATATTCTAGATGAGGTCTTATTAATGCATTATAAAGTTTTAACATTACTTTCCTTGATTTAAATTCAACACTTTTCATTATATATCTGAGCATCTTGTTGGCCTTTTTATAGCTTCCCCACGTTGCCTAGATGAAGACATTTCTGAGTCAACATAAACTCCTAGGTCTTTTTCATAGATTCTTCTTCAATTTCAGTGTCTCCCATATGGTATTTATAATACACATTTTTATTGCCTGCGTCCAGTGCCTTACACTTTTCTCTATTAAATGTCATTTGCCATGTGTCTGCCCAGTTCTGAATGCTGTCTAGATCATTTTGAATGACCTTTGCTGCTGCAACGCTGTTTGCCACTCCTCTTATTTTTGTGTTGTCTGCAAAGTCATTAATGTAGATTTAAGAATAGCAAAGGATCTAATACTGATCCCTGTAATATTCCACTGGTTACCTTGCTCCATTTTGAAGTTTCTCCGCTAATCAGTACTTTCTGTTTTCTACATGTTAACCACTCCCTAATCCATGTGCATGCATTTCCTTGAATCCCAACTGCGTTCAATTTGAGAATTAATCTTTTATGCAGGACTCTGTCAAAAGCTTTCTGGAAATCTAAATAAACCATGTTGTATGCTTTGCAAATATCCATTGCCTGGAGGTCGCCGGTTCAAGTCCAGGTTATTCCACTGCCGAACGTGGACGAGAGTTCCCAGGGGCGGCGCACAATTGGCTGAGCGCCACCCGGTGAGGGGCCTTAGGTCGGCCAGAGTGTCCTTGGCTCACCGCGCACCAGCAACTCCTGTAGACTGGCTGGGAGCCTGCAGGCTTGCCTGTAAGCTGCCCAGATCTACGTTGTCCTCTGACGCTGTAGGTCTGGGTTGGCTGCATGGTGGGCCTGCAGTGAAAAGAAGCAGTTGGCTGACGGCACACGCTTTGGAGGAGTGTGTGTTCGTCTTCACCGCTCCTTAGTCAACACGGGGATGGTAGCGGTGAGCCGAGACTAAAAAATACAATTGGATATTACAAATTGGGAGAAAAACGGGTAAAAAAATAAAAAATAAAAATCAAGCAGATTAGTTAGACACGATCTCCCTTTCCTAAAACCATGCTGACTGTCTCCCAGGATACTGTTACCATAAATGTAATTTTCCATTTTGAATCTTATTATAGTTTCCATAAGTTTACATATAATAGAAGTCAGGCTTATTGGTCTGTAGTTACCTGGTTCGGTTTTGTCTCTTTTTTGTGGATTGGTATTACGTTTGCAATTCTCTAGTCTGTACAACCCCTGTGTCAAGAGATTGTTACATGATCTTGGTTAGCAGTTTGTAAATAACTGCTTTAATTTCTTTGAGTACTATTGGGAGGATCTCATCCTGCCAATGGGGATTTTTTTATTTTAAGAGCTCCTAGTCCCTTTGACACTTTTGCCGCTGTTATGTTAAAGTTATTTAAAACTGGATAGGAACAGGTCAGCATGTGGGTCATGTTGTCCATATTCTCCTTTGTAAAAACTATATTTGCTATCTTTTTCTCTTCGTCTATGATTTTGCTATTTGGATTTCTTAGACATTTTACCTCCTGTTTGAATGTTCTCTTGCTGTTATAATTTTGGAAAAACTTTTTGGAATTAGTTTTTATCCCTTTTAGCAATGCTTATTTCTATCTCTCTCTTGGCCTTTCTAACTTCCTTTTTGACTTGTGTTTGCTTCCAGCTGTTAACCAACCTCAACATCAGTTATGTATAAAATCTGAATGAAAACAATGTTCTTAAGTCTGATTTTATGATGTAGAAGAAGATATAATTGAATCTTTTAGTTTTCATGTCTCAGCATTTTATAGTGTTCATCTTTTTTTTTTAATTCTTCTTCTGGTTCCGTGGTGTCCCACTTGAATCTTGTTTGGAAATTTTAATGTTCTGAGATTTTGTAGCAAATCAAGTTAAATGGAGGCAGGTTCCAAATTATTTCCTATCCAAAATCTCTATAAAATACTTCTATCACTGGATATGAAGAGTTACCTAAAACACACAAGTTCCTGATGGTATTGGTTTTGCTCTAGCTAAATTAAACACCATGGTTTATTCTTTTATTTTCCTGCTTCCCTACAGGTCCATTATGACTTTGGTTTGAGAAACATCTTGTCAGTGCTGAGGACACTTGGAGCACAGAAAAGGGCTCGTCCTTCAGACTCTGAGTCCAGTATTGTAATGAGAGTTCTGCGAGACATGAACCTGTCCAAACTGGTAATTGAGAAACTAACCAACCTTCAATTGTAATTAGAACATAACAATGCACTACATGTGGATGTATTCAAGGATGTGTTCTGTATATCCCATTCAGTCCTGATTAAACTTCAGATTGTAGTTCTTTAGAATGGAGTTTAGCACCTTGTTGGGTCGCATTATGTCACCATGGCCGTGTCTGGTGTGAATGAGCCTGTATGCAGTACATGTTCTAAAGTGAAATTGCAGTGCCTTGGTTAAAATCTGCAAGCAAATACACCAGTTGGAGTGCTTTGACACCTTTATTCTCAAGCAGAAAGGGTAGTTCAACACAGATGTAGTGATATTACATAAATTCAGTCTAAATTCTTCGCTGAAAAATATATTTAATAGATGTATTATTTTATAAAATTATTTCCATATGGTTCTATCTGTGTGTTATATATTATAAATAATATATACGGTTCTCTGGAGAATACTTTTATACAGTCATGTCATGTTGGTAGGCTTCAGATTATGAGGAAGGTGAAGTTGGCTTTATTAAAATTAAAAGCAATCCATAAACAAAGATGTCTAAGAAATGTCAGAATCTGAATGGGAAGTTGCATCAATCCATTGCAGCTTGCACTCAATGTATTCCTTTGTATTTGTATTCTCTTGTATACAAACTTCTACTAATTGTGATTGTTCTTGTTTTTATCAACACCCAGCAGTTATTAAACAGTAACCAAAGTTCCTAGAAATAGAGTAGGTCTCTGTTTTTCAGGAGCTTCTTGACTTGTCCTGCTCTGCTTAGCAACTGAGAACTGATCAAAATCTAAATATGGATATGGCTATAAGAAAAATAAGATACAAAACACTCAAAACAGATATTAACAAAGTACCAAAGCACTTTAGTATAACAGTAGTATTTAATAAACCTTTTGCTTGGTTAACAGGTGGATGAAGATGAGCCCTTGTTCCTAAGTCTCATTAGCGATCTCTTCCCAGGAATACAGCTTGATGGAAGCACCTATGCAGAATTACAGGCTGCTGTGGCAAATCAAGTAGAGGCTGCTGGCTTGGTGAACCACCCCCCTTGGAACCTGAAACTTGTGCAGGTACTTCCTCTCTAAAACAAAGATTATATTTATACATCAATACATAGTTTCATTCATGTGGGTAAGCTACCTATCTGCCTTTAAAAAAAAATGTAGTTGAAGTTAAGTTTATCCAAGATGCCTGCTTAATCTTAACTATGGTAATTAGCTGTTTTGGACTTTAGCAGTAATATTTATGCAATATATGGAACAAATAGTCCATAAAGATTTGTAGTTGTTCAAGTTACTTTTTCGAAAGTATTTTTTAACTTAAGACATCGGAACAGGTTAATCATTTGGAAAAAAGCCTGTTTATTTTCAAACAGCTGTTTGAGACTGCCAGGGTGCGCCATGGCTTGATGACCCTGGGCCCCAGTGGCTCCGGGAAGACAGCGGTGACAAACATCTTGATGAGGGCAATGACGGAGTGTGTCAGTTTACACAGGGAGATGCGCATGAACCCCAAGGCCATCACTGCCCCTCAGATGTTTGGCCGACTCGACCCCGCCACCAATGACTGGACTGATGGTATTTTCTCAACACTCTGGAGGAAGACGCTGAAGACAAAGAAAGGTGCTGCTTTTAGATACGCTAGTTTAATGGTGGGCTTGTATCTGAAGGATACTATGACATCAATAAGTATCCATACAGTCGTAATTTCAAACCAAGTAAACTAGAAATGGTGCTGACCAAAGAAATTTAAATATTTTCAACAGGAACATTCACTGTATTCCTGAAAATCATGTTTTTTACTTGAGCTATCGATATTTTCAACATTTTTTTTTTTGGCAATTTACAAAGTACAGAGAGAAAAATAATGTATTAACTACAGAAGGAATGAGAAAGGGAGAAGTTAAACGGCATGCAGAAAAGATGTCAAACATTCTCAGAAATGTATAATATGCAATAACTGAAAGTAAGATCACAGTATTCAAATACATTCTAAACTGTGTTTATATAAATTTGTTGTACTATATATCTTCCAACAGGTAAAACTAGGAAATGTATTTCTTACATTTGTATAAACCTCATAGGTTCAGTAGCTGTAGTCCTATAACTTTGCAGAGCCTTGCTGTAATGTTCACCTGGCATGATATAACCCAATAGAACCAACAGCTAGTACAATACAGGTATTGTATAAAAATGTATTTATGCAATGTTGTACTAGCTTTTGGTTTCAATATAAAAAAAGGTTTTACCTGGAGTTTTAAGTTTTGCATTACTGTTGATTTCTATTCCAGTAAGTTGTACACTTACATCCTAGAAAATGTATAAGTAGGTACCGACAGATCAGTAGCCTTACATTGGTGAAATCTTTTATTGACATAATATCCCCCTGGTTTGAAACCTCAGGTGAAAATGTCTGGATAATTTTGGATGGCCCAGTAGATGCAATCTGGATTGAAAACTTAAACTCTGTCTTGGATGACAACAAGACTCTAACTCTGGCTAATGGTGACAGGATCTGCATGTCTCCATCCTGTAAGCTGCTTTTCGAAGTCCACAACATTGAGAACGCATCTCCCGCTACAGTGTCCAGAGTGGGCATGGTCTACATCAGCTCTTCAGCACTGAGCTGGAAGCCAATACTCAAGGTAACACTTCACATTTGCTTGTATTCAGAAACAACATTATCAAATATAGTTGGGTAGACATTCTCAGGTTTTTTTTTTGCTCCACTGTAACTTATACAAGTAATTTTTCAAATAAGAAAAAAACACTTTTAGAGGTGTGTGTGATATAGCAACCACCCTAATCAGCATATACACCAGTCTATGTGTCTCTGAGATGCCCTTTAAAGAAGATGGCAAACAGAATGGTTTCAGGTGTAGTATCCTACGATACATTTGTCAAAATCGAAACTGAAAATCATATCTCCATTTTGGAGAACTAACTAAACACAAATATTTTATTTTCCTGTCTATGGATCATGAGAAGGTGTTTTACCAAGCGGATCTGGATCTGGCTCCACTGATCCGTAATCTTGATCAGATCCTGGAGCTGCATGTGTTGTAACTAGGGAAGCTAACCAGTGAGAAGCGTACATACGTTCCGCACAGATTAAAGACTGGCTGTAAAATTTGTATGCAACCCGAGAGCACAGTAATGTTATGGAGAAATGGAAAATGGATGGACAGAGATAGAGCAGCAATGTATTTATTAAATAATGTAAATACAAGTTACTGTATCTAAAACACTATGTTTTATGTAAACAACAAGAAAACGGTCTATGTTTGTGTGTCAGTATGGCAGGGTGAAAGCCCTGCAAGTGCACGTGTGTATTTGTTGGTGTGGGTTACACATGTACAAGTAGGATGATCACAGGTGTTAGGGAAAGGATAGAATTAATGTTGGTAGTAAAGGTATCTGTTCTGTGCTGTGTTGTATTTCCGTCCGGGTCCATGTTTGTGTACATTTGTGAGTTTTGTGTAAACCTTGTGTTTTGGCCCTTGTGCCTTTTATTTTGTTAAACGATTTTTTTTTGTTAGTGTTTGTACGACTTTGTTTTGTTTATTTGTGTTTTTAAAAGAATGCATTTGCGCTTTGAACTTCACAGCCAACTATATGCGTTCCCAGAAATTATAACTAGTTACTGTGCCAAATATAAGAATGTCTAAAATAATTAAGTACAGATGGATTGATTGACAGTGAAAAAAACACATAACTTGCTCTATTTCCTTAACACAAGAAAAACTATTTGCACTCCAATAAGGACAAGCTTCCAAAAAAACAAAAAAAACAAACGTATCACTTGCACAGGTAAGCGCACGCAATTCAATTCAACAACCACAACAAACAATTAATTCAGAATTAATAATATTAACTGGAGAGCTTACATTGAAACTTCATCCCCCATGAATTAATTCCCTGTAAGGTCGCAATGTTTTATTTGTTTAAAGCAATCATCCAGTACAACAAAAACAAACAAAAAAATACAAGACATGGGCTACAAGCTCAGTGGCAAAAAATATGCGTATTTAAAAAATAATATCCAAGTTAGCCGTCCTGCAAGAAAATAATTATTAAACTGTGTTCATCTCACCAATTTGAGAGAAATGTAGCAATGAGATCTTCTGAGTTTTAGCATCAAAATTAAATCTTCATTCTTCATTAGTTTGTAATCCACAAGGGAAAGATAGGCACGGCAATGCAGGTACACAGCAGCAGTGTAGTGAATCATAAAAGCACGTTCAGTGAAACGGAGCTACATCTGCACCTTTAAGTGGATGGAAGCTGAAAGTACTTATTAAAAACACACTTTTCTTATACCAACACTACTAGTATCATTTAAAACAGTACTAGTATTCTTATACCAACACTATAGTATCATTATATTAGCAAAGCTGTATTATCTTACATATTTAAATTGTGGGAAAACCTCAATGTTTGTAAAAATATATATAATGAAAGTTAAAAATATGGAGTCAGTTATTTTTTTAGAATTGGTTACATATTTCGACACGTAGATATTTGGCTCCTTTAGCAATGTGTACTTATATTGTACCAGACTGGTGTTTCTTCTTTTTTTAATGAAAATTAATATTGCAGTAGACCTGTCACCACTACGATGGCTTGTGTGGTGACGTCAGACCAGGAACTGAATCGACACAGGTTGTTTAGTGAATGTGAATGAATGTGTAAATGAATGGCAATTTATTGTAAATTAACACATAAAAAGGTTTAACAAAACAGCAACACAGAACAAACAAAACAGCATGGTGACCAAAACAAATAAATGGCAAACAGGCCTCCCCAGGCGATGGCGAACAGGCGTCCCCAGGGAATGGCGAGCCAACCTCCCCAGGCGATGGCGAACACACTTCCCCAGGCGATGGTGAGCCGGCCTCCCCAGGCGATGGCGAACACACTTCCCCAGGCGATGGCAAGCCGGCTTCCCCAGGCTATGGTGAACAGGCTTCCCCAGGCGATGGCGAGCCCTCTCACGCTGGAGACACTGGTACCCGGACTGCTGTTCTCTTCATGTCTGCCTCTAGGTAGCAGAGGACCAACTCCACAACCTTCTCCAGTGATCTTGGGCTGTGTCCTCGCTGCCAGGCCTTCCATTGTTCCCCATCCCTCTGCCACAGGGCATTAATTACCATGGGCATGGACTGGTCCTCGAATTCTCCTTAATCCAGTCCCATAGTTGGCCTGACCCTTCCATTTTTATTTTATATTTAAAAAAACACTCTTCTTGAAAAAAAAAGAAAAATTAATTGCACCCGCAGTATCCCTGGTCTGACATGTGGAAGGGCTGTTATCCCACTTCTTGGCACCAGGTGTGACACGATGACTCGTGTGGTGACGTCAGACTAGGAACTGAATGGACATATGCTGTTTAGTGAATGTGAATGAATGTGCTGATGCACCAGTTTATTGTAAATTAACAAATAAAAATGTTTAACAAAACAGCAACACAGAACAAACAAAACGGCGCAGTGGCAAAAACAAATAGCCAGACAAACAAATGGTGGACAAACCCAAACAACAAGCATCGTGCTGGTCCTCCAGCATGAGTTGCAATTGTTATTATAATTTATCTCCTCTCTCTGCTCCCGTAACTCCTCACTGTACACCCAACCCTGAGTGAGTGCTCCGTGCATCTATATATGCAGCTGTGCTGGGATTCAGTTGCTAATTAATCACTCACTTGAACCCCAGCACATTAACTAATTTGTGCAATCTCCGTGCCTAAATACAACTATATATTTTAAATCACTTGTGCTACATAACCCAGTTTATATCCCATGCACCAATATATACATATACCAACAATAACACACTACATACAACATAAAACACAAAATACGCACAGGGGCGGGGCACCCCGCCACAAGGTCTAATCTGCAACAGGACGTGATGCAAACATATAGCAGTAAACCTGATTTTGCCGATCACGAAACACAGACTCTCGTTTTACAGTCTACAAATAATTCCTCCATTTTAAAACATTAGATCAAGCTCTGATCCTGCTCTGAAGCAAGGTCGAAGTAGGATCAGATTTTGAACCGAAATTGAGCTCAGGATCAGTGCTGATCCTTTTTTAAGCATCCCAAGGACAAAATGTGTAGGTTTTCCATTCAGGGATGTGAACTCTGTCAGTGTAATATAATACTAGTGGAAGGCAATAGCCTAGTCTTGGCTTTTTCATCCTCTCTGGGGATCAGTGTCCACCATCTGGCCTTGGACAAATTTAGGGGTCCCACCTCTTAGAGAGATCCTAGTTACTCAAAATCTAATGTCAGAGTTTGACTACTTGGCTGTTGTCTCATTTTTTGAGTATTGGCTTGAAACAGCTGATCATGTTTTAATATACACACCTTACAAATAATACAGTACCTGAAAGATTGAATAAAACATTTGCTCAAAGTCAACAATGTCACATTACATGTGCTGAATTTAGTAAAGGTTAGTTAACTCTTTCATTTTCCCTTCAGGCATGGCTTAATAAACGTAATCCTCAAGAGGCTGATATACTACAGACCCTATATGACAAAGTGTTTGAAGATGCATACACCAACATGAGGATAAATTTAAATCCCAAAATGCAGCTTCTGGAATGTAATTATATCATTCAGGTACGGATTTGTCATCATATATATTTCATAAAATATCCAGCTTGTTAATATTAATAATAAAGTTATGTTAAAGATCATAGTGATTATTGCTAGATATGTCTGATTGCTTGGATGATCAGGACCCTTGGCAAACTGCTGGCCTCATCTTTGGTGTACAATAGGCACTGTCTGGTGACTTCACTGCCTTTGTCATAAGAGTAATTAAGAGTAACTTGCAGGGCAAAAAACACATACATTTAAATTCCCTTTCAAGTAGGGAATATTACCCATTACAAAATGGGTGTTACCCTTTAAGACACACAAACTGAAAAACTCTGTACCAAAGATTCCTGCCAGAGTAGGGAGGCGCTGCTGAGGCTCTGCCCCACAACCATAAGCAGCAGCGAGCCCTACAGTTATCGCCATTTCCTTTTTTCAGCCATGCTGATTACTCCCGAGACAGATAAGTGTATCTTTCTTCTCTATATACCTATTGTTAGCACTCTTTATCTTGCTACAGTAGTACTTGCTGAAGTAAAATATTATTTCAAGCTATTTTTCTGTTATTAGCTTGTTCTGGTTTCGTCCCACCGCTGCCTTGTGTGCCGTGGGAAGCCTGCGGCTCGATTAGCCATTCCTTCCCGGGATCCTAGTGCATTAGACTGACTCGCTGCAGTTGGAATATATAAAAAATTATTTTTCTGTACATTTTATTGTGTATTTATTACATGTAAATAAATAGAAGAATATTTTGTGGACCATGTGGTTTCGCTTTTGTTTCGAATGGTGTGTAAATATGTTTTTCTTATTATACAGAGGTAAGTATTGAAAATTTCCAAGCACCTATTGTAGGCATTCCTACTAGCAGCTCGACACTGCTTTAGTACTGCTTCTGCAGTACTATTACAAAGGCTTTTTGAAGCAGGCTTTTTCTATATTTTCATAAGCGAATTTGGAATTAGTCAGTCACAGGTGGGCATCCCTGTTGATTCACCACATAAAGTAACTGCGACTCGTCGTCCCCAATCCTCTGGGACCAAGGCTACTGTTTTGGTGCAGGCTGCTGCTGGTTTGGTGTTCGCACTGACTACTCAGTTTAGCCATTTTAGCCACTTGCAGTAACTGTGATTTATCGCCCCCAGTCTCGCTTGCGAGCTTGAGGTTACTGCTTTGGTACTGAGCGTCTGTACCGAGTGCAGTGAGTTGGCAATGAGTGTGATGACTGAGTACACTTGTAGATACCGAGTGGTGGTACCAAGTGCAGTGTGCATGTACTAATATACAGTACCAAAAAAAAAAAATAATTCCACGTTTTATAGTATTCAACACTATTGCACAGCATTGTTAACATGTCTGGGTCCCATGCATGTACCACTTGCAAGGCCAAGCTGCCTGCACAGGACTGTCACATGGACTGTCACAAGTGTGCCTCGGATCCAAACATGTGCAGAAGGCTGACAGACATCACTTTGTGTGATATCTGCATTGTTCAAGAAAAGTACTCTCAAGAACCTAGAAGCACATCACTCTAGGGAACGATCCCTCACTCCTGCGCAGTGCTCAGAATCGCCGTGCTCCACCAGTGAAGCTGGCCCCCCTTCTTGTGGTCCTGTCCAGAGAGAGGATAGGAGTTGAGCTAGGAAGAGCCCTATATCTAGCTCTACCTCTTGTTCCTTACCGTCTTCTTATAGTTCCCCCTCAACTCCCCCTTCCAAAGCAGAAGAGGAAGAAAGCCAACCGATCACGTTCGGCAGACGAGGCAGATTGACAAGATCTGGGATGCAGTTTCGAGCCAGCAAGCATTATTTTTGGAACTGCTGAGAGAGTGCTCAGCTCCACCATCACTGCCAGTAGTCTCCCTTGCAGACAGTGACTGATGAGATAGATGACATGCTCTCTATCACAGCGTGCAATGAAGTCCACCAGGGAGTTGGTGCACCTTCTTCCAAAGCGCCCCTCCCCCTCCACTGTGTAGGCCTGCACCACTTCTAAGTGTCCTGTCCCTAGACAACAAAAACAGGCTGTGCCACAGGCAAAGGACCTTTGTTACTGTTACTGCCCTAGGACATTGCTGCCACAAGCCCACAGCTCTTTCTGCAGGAACCATATGGACTAATGGAACCAGTACAAGCGCAGGAGCACACAGAACTCATCACCAACCACCTACATCGCTTAGGCCTGAAAGTGAACGAAGCAAAGAGTCAACTAGTGCCTGCCCAGGTAGTCTCCTATCTCGGGGTGCGCTTGGACTCGGAGCTCATGTTGGCCACCATGTCAGAGGACAGAGTGGAGAGAGTAACCACCTGCCTAGAGGTGTTTTAGCTCGGGTGGTTTGCAGTCGCCTAGTCTCCACCATGTGGCCCACAAGCTTCTACTGTGGGCACAAGTGAGCCTCCTCTCGCTACGGGCAGTCCTCCTGCCAGGTTGACCAGCTGGGCTGCGGACTTCCTTTTGAGGGGGGTCACCAGCGTTACAGAGTGGAGACTTTATCCCGAGGTTGTGAGCCTCATTTGGGAGAGGTTCAAGAGGGCAGAGGTGAATCTCTTTGCCTCTCAGGAGTTAACACACTGTCCCCTGTGGTTCTCCATAAAGGGAGATGGGGGACCTCTGGGAGTAGATGCAGTGGCACACCTTTGGCCAGCAGGTCTGCTGTATGCTTTTCCACCGCTTGCCCTACTCCCTCTGTGTCTGGAGAAAATCAGACAGGACCAGGCCAGGGTGCTCCTAATAGTGACTTACTGGCCCAGGAGAGTCTGATTCTCCTTCCTGATGCAGCTCCTGAGCAGCCAGCCATGGGAACTGCCAATGCGTTGTGCCCTGCTTAATCAGAGGCAGGGCACTTTGTGGCATCCCAACCTATCAAGCCTGCAGCTCTGGGTTTGGGCCCTGAATGGCTCCACTTGAGCCATCTTGGACTATCAAACATGGTGATTGACACCCTGCAAAATGCTAGGGTGGCCTCTACTCGTTCACTATATTGGGTACAAGTGGGGCATATTCCAGATGTGATGTTTGGCTCGTGGGTTCGAACCCACAGCATGCCATAAAGCAGTTATACTGCAATTTTTACAAGACCTTTTTAACGAGGGGAAATCCCCCTCTACTATAAAGGTCTATCTGGCAGCCATTTCTGTGTGCCATGTGAAAATCGGCTCACTCTCCCCAGGAGCTCACTTCCTGGCATGGCAATTTTTGAAGGGCACCTGATGGCTTTGGCCACCAGTGAAGAATTTAGTTCCTCGCAGGAGGTTTAAATGTCGTGTTTAATGCACTGACAAAACCTCCATTTGTGCCTGTGCATTCTGTTGAGAAGAAATTTTTGTCCTTCCAGATAGCTTTCTTGCTTGCCATCACCTCCGCTAAGCGGGTGAGTGAAATGCAAGCATTTTCTATTTCGAAAGCTTGTCTAATTTTTTCAAAGGCCAGAACGAAGGTGACCCTTCATACTAACCCAGCTGTCCTACCCAAGACCACCTGAGCTTTCCACATTTAATTAGTCGGTGGAATTGGAGGCTTTCCGTCCCCCTCCTTTCCAATCTGACAAGGAGCGCCAACTCCATATACTTTACCCACTGCGGGCATTAGCATATTATGTGGAAAAGATTAAAAGCTGGAGGCAGTTGGAACAACTGTTCATTTGTTACGGGGCTAAGTCGTAGGGACAGGCTCTGTCTAAACTGTGTCTGTCCAAATGTTTTAACAGGCACAGTACAGACTGCATACTAACTGGCCAATCTGCCCCTGCCCGAGAAGCTCACCGGCCATTCCACCTGGGGTCAGTCGACTTCATGGGCGTTGTTCCATGGTGCTTCTATCCAGGACATATGCAGTGCAGCGGTGTGGGCCTCTTCCCACACGTTTGCTAGGTTTTACCGGCTGAATGTCATGGACCCGCAGAATCCTGGATTTGGTATAGGAATACTGAGGGCGGCGTCCCAGTCTACCCTCACGATATAATGTTAGAGGTGAGTCCATCTTAATGTTCTGGGAGCATTTGTTACACAAGCGGTTACTAGCTTGTATTGGGTTGTATGCCATGTCCTTGCGACAGCTTAGGCATACTGACCCATTTTGTAATGGTTAGTATTCCCTACTTGAAAGGAAACATTGGGTTATTCCCTGAAAATGACGATGATTGTAGGGCTCGCTGCTGCTTATGGTTGTGAGGCAGAGACTTAGCAGCGCCTCCCTACTTTGGCGGGAATCTGATATAAAGTTTTTTAGTTCGGGTATCTTAAAGGGAAACACCCATTTTGTAATGGTTACTATTCTTATTTCAGGGAACCAGGGTTATGATAATAACCCAACGTTTTAAACCTACTGTGTCATCTACTGTTTTTGCATTTTTTTTTTACGAGAAGTACACAGAACTTTTTTTAAAATTTAAACTACGGTGTGATATCCTTTGTTTTGTAGTTAATTCGGTGGGATACAGTAAGGCCTTCGCAACCTATTCTTTCTTCTGGGATATTTTTTTCCTTTACATATAATGACTTTCATTAAGTTTCATCTGAATTTTGAACAAATATCCGACATGAAAATACCATGTTAGTCCCAGTACTACTGCAAACCAATAAGAAGTGGAGGAGGGTGGGGTTGTGAGAGACTTCCCAATACAGAACAGGATGTAAGCAACTAAAACGGGCTGATAGTGTAGGCAGGTAGGCGCTGTGATCCATGTTGTACACTGTATCCTACAAAGATTAAAAATTCATAATTTGTAAATCACTGTTTTTTATAATCTTTCAGTCCATTAACTTGTTAGAAGGACTGATCCCAACCAAAGAAGCAGGTGGAATTCTGAACCCGCGGCAGGTGGAGCGCCTCTTTATCTTCTCTCTGATGTGGAGTGTGGGAGCCCTGCTGGAGCTGGATAGCCGAAATAAATTGGAGGCATTCTTGAGGAAGCACGAGAGCAAGATAGAACTACCTGCAGTCAGTCCTGGGGAGACCATGTTCGAGTTCTTTGTCAATCAGAACGGTGAAGAACAAAACATGGCTTACAGTGCTTTGAAACATTGTATTTATTTGCTTTCTTGTTAAAAAATCTACAACGACAAAAACTTTTCTCCTGAATACACACTGCACTGGTAATAGTTTTGTGTTGTATTCAGATATTATGATTGAGTGAGAGTCTCCTTTATCATGCCAGTAATAGTGATAAAATCCATTTACCGTCAAAAAAAAACACTCATCACAATATTAGAATAACGTGCCTTGGAGACGAATTTTCTCATTGACCTATTGTTCTTCTTATTCATAAAGCTGTATTGTGAAGTTAATTGATCCTTACTTGCATCACAGTTACCATGCGTCTTAGACCAGGCGAAGAATGAGATGTGTCTTAATGGCCTAATTTCCTAGCATAATTTCTTTGTTTAAGAGCATGTATTTAGGCCAATAGTATATTCATTGCTCTAAGTGGAGAAAATGACAGGCTTTGTTGTGCTTGAGTGGGCTGTAAATTAAGAGGAGGGAGAAATCTTAGAAGTTGATCCTTCCAGAAGAGCTGTGTTGACCCTCTGGATTACTCTTGATTATGCGATTCGTAACTAGTATACGTTTAACAGGAGAACAGTTATTCACTCTTGCGGAGAACTATATGAACTGAAGAGTTGAACTGCTAGAAAGAAGGTTGTTCCTAAATTAATGAGTTATAAACTCACTGAATGATTTTGATTGTGATGTGAGTGAGTTTTTGCATGTAAAAAAAAAAAAAAAAAAATTTTGTTCCTATATTAATCACTGTCTGGGCACAGAAAGCAGGTAGTACTTAGCTATACATATTTTTTTATATATCGTCCATCTACCGATATAAGTCATTTTCAAGTAAATTATGTTTTATTACCCAAGTCCCCCAAGACGTATGTGTGTTTACTATTTATATTGAAAAATACATGTCAAACAGGATTGTATTATTGTCTAATTAGTTCAACAACTTGTATTTTAGTAACTACAAATATATTGCAAGAAATGTGAAACTGAGTAGTATTGCGTGACAGACAGGCTATTTCAATCTAACTGTATTTATTTATTTTAGTTTAAAAGAAGCTTTTTGATTGGTAAGGTGAACTATATGAGAAACATATTTTAGATGTATTATTATTGTATATACTGTATGAATGAACGGATTGTGCAGGTATTTGCAAACTGTGGGACTACAGTAACAAATAAAAACATTTTTCTGCCATTTCATACTAGAACTGCCGGATTTTCAAACTACCTAGAACCGCCATGTGGGTCATTTTGACCCATACATTTTGAAACTGCTTTGTTATGAAAATGAAAGGCATACTATTGGATACAACTCAAAAGTTTTATTCATGAACATCATATCTAACATTTGCATAGCAGAAACATTGTATTTAAATGAAAAATTAAACATAAAATGCTTTATTTTCAAAATGAGCACATATACAGCATGACTACAAACAGTGAAAAAATACAGTCAAATATAGATTTCAAAAGAAACGGGTGTATACTGTACATATACCCATTTACAGGTGTAAACAGGTACATTCACAACTATAAAACTGAAATCATTGTTTCTAATACTACATGAAAAGAAAATATAACACTACTTCCGATATCACGGCTGCATTGTACTCTGGAACGTACGCATCTGCCTGCTGGCTCTGTCAGCATACAGGAGCTGTGTTGTAAACACAGACGCAGTTCTATTGAATACTATTGCGTGAACACGTGTAAACTGTTACATGAAAAAAACTGTAAAACTGAAATATTTTTTTCTAAAAGTAATATAAAAAAAGAATATATAACATACATTTCATATTAGGTACATATTGTTATCCTACCTGTCATTTCGGTTTGCCTTGTGCATCTGAGTTCAGCTTGCCATATTCCAATCAAAATGAATACTTTCAAGATTAAATATTTCCTTCTGATATATTCTCAGTTGCATTTCTGGAACAAAACGAAGGATTGATGTCTCCCCGGTACATTGAGAAATAAAGCATAGGCTTTCACAGAGTTGGCATCTTAGTGCAATTGTATAAATCCACAGTCATAGCAATCTCTGTGTCATAGTCAGTCTACAAACAAAGAAAGGCTTAAAATAAAATTAAAAAAACATGTGCTAGAGGAAGAGGAGTGTGTCTTGTTTGCTGCATTTACAGAATAGAATATCTTAGGTTAAATTTAAAAAAAAAACATGTAATGCTTGGGTCAAATTGACCCACGTGGCGGTTCTAGTAGAACTGTTTATAACTTTATAATTTTTGCGATTCTAGCTATTAAACACATTATGATATTTAGTTCATATATTTAGGAAAAGTCAAAAACGGATATACACATACGTTTACAGCGGAAGAGTAATTAACATTTTAAATCCAAAATCGGTCAAATTGACCCGCATGGCAGTTCTACTGTGTTAACAATTAATTGTATTTTAATGTAACTGTGCATTGCTGTCTTTCTGTGCCACTTGTCATTCAACCTAAAGTTTTAACACTAGAAGGACTGGAGATATACTTAACCTTGAAGCCCCGCAGCAGTCTTTCTGATGGCTGTATTCAAAACACTGTAAATAGTGTGTGTGGGTGTGTGTGTGTGTGTATATATATATATATATATATATATATATATATATATATATATATATATATATATATATTACAAATCAAAACAAGATAATGTAAATAAACATCTGAACAGACATCAGTTTACAACATACATATTTGAAACTGAAACGATAGCAATATGTTTTTTACTTTTCAACAGCAATCGGTTTATTGATAGATGAGCAAAAGCAACTGAACAACGTAGATAAAGAAAACATTTTACAAAAGCGCACAGCACAAGAAGTGCACAGCACAAAAAGTCTAATTTATTTTTCTTTTTTTTGACAAAAGGGTATTCCTTTACCTTGAGTCAAAGGCTGTTCACAATCAACAAAGATAAGGTGCTTCTCCATTCCACCCTTGTGCACAGGGCACAGCTCTCAGAAGTTTTATTTTTATTGCACTTGCCAACCTGGCATTGGCGTCTCTTGCAGCTCTCAGTGGGGTTGCCGGCTTCAGCATTGGGTAGACGCTTGGCAGTTTCCCCCTGTTCCAAATGCTTCTTGCGAAGTTCCTGTGCTAACTGTAAAATATATTCCTTGGTAAATTCTTCTCTGTGTATTCTTTGTAAACTACCCAGGAGTTGATGGCTGCTAGGTCCAACACATTGTAAAACACCTGAACAGGCCAACGTCGTGAGCCAGCTTTCACGGAATACTTTCATGCCATCTAATCCAAGATTGATTGCCATTACATGAGAGTAGATGTTAAAACTTCATGCTGATTTAAACTCTGCTCTCACCAAGATAAGCACCAATTAAGATGTAGCTTTACAGTAAACTAATGTAATCCATCTGCATCTCCATCATTTTGCGTTTCTTTCCATCTGATGTTGTAGATATCTTTCTGCCTGGTGTTGATGGCTGAAGTGTAATGCTGTTTCCAGGTGTCAGCTTATTTTGCCTCCCCAGCGCATCAGCACACACAACGGCTTTGTTGCTGGCTCCGGGGATCAACCACAGTGAGGTCTCCCCAGCACATTAGTATGACAAACGTCTGGATTGAGCTAAGTAGGGTACATCTCTGGGGTCTTCAAGTGGGCTTCTCCCATCCTCGGTGTTTCGTCGAATAGGTGCTTGTCTTGTTATGCTTATTATGCTTATAAGTTAAGCATAATAAGCATATTATTATACTTATTATGCTTGTCTTCCAATGCTAAGGTCAAACATCGCAGCACCTGGTCATGGCGCCAAGTAAACCGTCCTTGGCTAAGACCCACCTTGCATCCTGTCAAAATATGGCTTAATGTTGCAGGTGATGAACACGAAGGACATGAGGGATCCTCACCCACCCAGAGGTTTAGGTTCTGTGGTGATGGGAGAACATCGTATGTTGATCTGATGATGAAACTGATCCTGCTCTGTTCCGTTGTCCATAGGTCTTGCCAGCCAATCTACCGTTGTTCCACACTCTCCCATCTCATCCATTTTCAATGCTTGGCCTGGGAAACGGCCTTTACACACCTCATCCTTTCCTCCTGCTTTTGCTCCTCGTTGACTACCAGCTTCCTCCGTTGAGCTGGAGTTGCCTTGTGCCATGTAGGAGGAGCTGAACTGAGATCAAGACCCCCTGTTCTATGCAGAACTTGCCCTGATTCGAAGGGCAGCATTAGCATCTTCCACAGCTTTCTTTGCACCCACTTTCTTCCAGTTTTCAGCGCAGGTGCTGCCTTCCACATTTGTCACGTGAATTTACTAGTGTCATTTCTAGTCTGACCTTGGCGCACTTAAACTCTTTGGTTAGAGCAGAGACTGGCAGCTGCAGTATTCCTTTACCTTAAAGTCCCATTTCCTGACGTATGGACTGATTAAAACTTCTAGCTTCTCTACTGTTGTCAAGGAAACCTCGTACACAGTCAGTGGCCACAGCAGCCTTGGCAGTAGACCAAACTGAAAGCACCAGAGTTTCAGTTTGCCCTTAAAGCGCTGCTGTCTATGCTCTTCAACCCTTCCACTGCTTGTTGTCTAATTTCTCCCACACAAACTGTGTCCTTTAGATCCCCATCGTACCATCTCCCAAGACTTTTCACTGGCTTCTCAGACCCTGTTAGTATTTCTTCACTATTAATGTAGAAACTTTTATCTACTACTTTACCTCACCAATCACTACCCATTTTGATGCAGTAATAATTACTATGAAAATGTTGCCTTCTAGGTTTAATAGGGGAATAGGGCGAAACTGACTGATGCTTGTAGAATCTTTTTCTTTTGGTATAAAGATTCCACCTGCTCGGCGCCATGCTCTTCGTACAATCTGTTTTTCCTATGCCACTTTCATCAATTTTCATAGGTTTTGTAGCACTCCAGAAGCACGCTTGTATATTCTGTACGGAACTCCATTAGGCCCTGGAGATGATGATGCCCTTGCTTTTTTCACAGCTTGCTCTACTACTTTCAACTTAGGTGCACAGTCCTCCATTTGGTATTCTGGTGGATTGATAGGTGGGATGTCTGAAGGAATTGACACAGGCTCCTGCCTTTTTGAATCTGTATGTGTTTCCTTCAAATATCTCTCCAGCTCAAACTTAGATGATTTTAATGTGCCATTTTTTTCAATTCCATATTTTTGTGCATATTGGAGATTTTGATTTAAAGCTCTCTGGTATTTATTTTCACTAGTCCCGATGCTAATTGACTGACCAAAGCAGCGCAGCTGGCAAGCAGACGTCAGCCTTTCAAAAGTCTGATTGAAAAACAGAGAGTAGAGACTAATCTAATTACTGCTAAATACATTGCGGACTGGTAAATAAAAATAATAAAGTTGAGTACTGTTCTTTATAATCAAAATACAATTGTTTTCTGTGTAGCCATCAATGGGACTGCACCCGGAACTTTTAGATATAATGTAATATATCTCTTATTTCTGCACTCCCGTTTAATTTTTCGTGAGAATATTTAATACATACTGATAGAAAGGTACACGAACGCACAGCCCCATATCTGTTACATGTTGGGAGAAAATTACATTTTAAAACCAAAAACCGCCAAAATGACTGCCGCGGGGGTTTTAGTGTTAAACATGAAAAAAATAGCTGGAGCTTGTTGAAGCTCCAATGCATTCTATGCTTTCTTGTGCACTGGAATAAAAATGTATGCTATGAGGATATTTTTTTTCAACCAAAAGTAAAATATGAACTGTGACAAAAGTTATGTTATATTATATTTTATATAATTCTATTGGTTACAATTATTTTTCAGGAATGCATTTGCATATAAGTTACATAAAAATGTAATCATTTTTTTTTTTAATCAAAAAGCATACACTGCCCCTAACTTAACCTCTCACTCACGTCCAGCACCTTTTTAGTAACCAAAAATTGACGATGTAAACAGACAGAGTATGATGCTGATGTCTTAAGTAAGGGACACAGCTCATTTGCATACCTCTGGCAGTTGGTTAGATACAATCTCTCGGTAACAATCCGTGACAGTAAATCACATCTAAAAACAATACTGGCTGGTAAAATAACCATGCCGTAGTTTTATAAGTCGCGTGTTAAATACAGCTGAGTAATTTACAGCCATCTTTTATGCATATGGACCATTGTATTGGCCCTGGCAGCATTTTTTAACCAATCTCTTTTTGTATTTAAAATTCTTGAAAAAAACTAACTGCAGCATTTTTTAAAGATTAGAGGTAAAAAGAAACACATAATTAGTAGATAATATAAAGATCCTCTGGTTTGCTTTCTACAAATTATTAGAAACTAAAATTATTTTTATGTTTTTCTCTTGGAATTTTTTCCTGTTTTCAGTCTTTAAGTTGTGTAAATATACATTAAGAAACATTATGATGGTGATATAAAGAGGATTTCTATTTTTAGACTGTCAACAGTCATGAGAATCTGCCTTGGGAGACACAAATAAGGTCATAACGAGATTGTGTTTTATTTACTTACAGCTGATGTTGAGGGCCAAAACTTTATAGAAAGGCGGAAAATCCATAGTTACCTCAATTTGTATTATGGTTAGAATGTGATTGATGGTTTTATTTTATGTGTGTCAGGTGACTGGGAACACTGGAGTAAGCGGGTTGTGGAGTATGTTTACCCAGAAGATTGTGTGCCAGATTATTCCTCAATCCTTGTGCCCAATGTCGATAATATCAGGACCAATTTCTTGATGGAAACGATTGCTAAACAGAACAAGGTATGGATAAACCTGATACCTCTGAACAACCCTTGTCATGTGTCTCAAGCAGATTATATTACAAAACATTTTTTATCTAATCATCTTAACATTTTCCAACCATTAAAATTAAAACAAAATAAAATCCAAAACCTCTTTAATTGGAGGTTTTGATTTAACAACCTTCAAGATTACAGCTATTTACACACAATTTCTCCAGTCTGTTTACTCTCTGTTTTGTATAGGCAGTGCTTCTGACTGGGGAACAAGGGACAGCAAAGACTGTGATGATTAAAGGTTACATGAAGAAGTTTGACCCTGAAACAGACTTATCGAAGTCCTTGAACTTCTCATCTGCCACTGAGCCCCTCATGTTCCAGGTAACACATTTACACTGCAAATTAGATAAAGCAATGCTGCCCTGATTGTAACCCTTGACTGCCCTGTGTATGAAACATTCAGCGCGGGAACCTATTTCCAACAGACGAAATAATAATAATAATAATAATAATAATAATAATAATAATTAATTTGTCAGACTGACCCTGAAAAGAAG
Organism: Polyodon spathula; assembly: GCF_017654505.1. Taxonomy (NCBI): domain Eukaryota; kingdom Metazoa; phylum Chordata; class Actinopteri; order Acipenseriformes; family Polyodontidae; genus Polyodon; species Polyodon spathula. Next base: position 53,320,479 of record NC_054539.1, read on the forward strand.
ACCACCATTCCTTCAAAACACCTTTTTACAAATGTTTATTTTGTGTAATTGAAGAGAACAATTAAACATTAATTTCTTCGAACTGGTTGTTGTCTCCAGTTATCCCCACACCACCCACTGACACATGGTGGGAGGAGTGGGATAAATAACAGCCCTGAGACACCCAAGGGTAACAGTTAACCAGAACTGTGACTGAGCACTGGAGAGAAGACTGGAAGAAATGTCTGTTGGTGAGCGTGTGTGACAGACCATCCTGGAGCTGCAACAGCAGTAGAGTCAGGCTTTGGCTATCATGAGGGCCTCCCAGGTCAAAGATCAGGAGGTCCTCAAGCAACTTGCAGCAAGCGCCAGGGGGTAGTACCTCAACACACCCTGGACCAACATTAAGATGCCTAAGATGATCACTGAGGATGACACAAAGGCGTTCCTGACAATCTTTGAACGGACCACCCAGAGTTGTAACTGGCCGGGGAGTCAGTAGGCAGTGTGGCTCGCGCCTTACTAACTGTCAGGCTCTCAGCAATTAAGACGCCTTGGATGACCATGAGAACCTGTTGATCTCACCAGTTTCAGGGGAGTGTGTCCTGGGCCTAGAACTCCCCAAGGGGGAGAGAAAGGTCCAATTTGGTGAATCCTTGTCCACCAGGCAGGCAACAGGTTGAGAGGTTGGTGCAGGTATTTGCTGATGTGGTCTTTTCTTGTCCTGGATGTACAACAGTAATTCAGCACCATATCTACACCAAGCCAAAGGTGCGTTTTCACCAAAGGCCGTATCATCTACCTGAACACAAAAAGAGGGTAGTGCGAGATGAAAGTAGGCAAATGTGTTTTTTAGCGATTGATGTAGTCCCATCGTCCTTGTCCCCAAGCCAAATGACTCAATTCGGTTCTGTGTTGATTTTCGGAAGCTCAATGCAGTCTCCAAATTCAATGCTTACCCCATGCCTTGGGTGGACGAATTGCTGGATCAACATGGCAAAGCAACATTGTTTTTGACACTGGACCTAACAAAAAGGCTACTGGCAGATTCCCCACATGCAGGTCTAAGGAAAAGTAAGAAAGCTTTCTCTACCCCCTTTGGGTTATATCAGTTTTGCACTATGCCTTTTGGGTTGTATGGGGCCCCTGCCACATTCAAAAGAATGGTGGATAAAATCCTTTGGCTTCATGAAGAATAAGCAGTTGCTTACCTGTATGATGTGATCTTCAGCTCTGATTGGGATTCCCATCTTGATAGAGTAGCTGCTGTTACATCTCTGAGGGCTGCAGGGCTTACTGCTAACCCAGACAAATGTGCCATTGGAAAGGGGGAGACAAAAAATGTGGGGTACCTCTTGGGGAAGGGACAAGTGCGACCTTTGATAAACAAGGTCACGGCTTTGTAAAATTATTCCATCCCCAAGTCTAAAACGCAAGCGAGGTCCTTTTGGGGTTAACTGTGTACTACCGAAAATTCATACCTTGGTTGGCGACCCTGGATGCTCCATTAACAGACCTCACTAAAACAATTAAGCAAACTCATTCATTTCATTTCTTCAAACTGGTTGTTTTCTCCATTTGTCCCCACACCGCCCTGTGACAACATGCTTTTGGCAGTAACTGCATTTCGCTGGTAATAATATTGGAATCTCTTTGTTTTACTATTTATAGAGGACCATTGAGAGCTATGTTGACAAGCGGATGGGTAGCACTTACGGGCCTCCAGGGGGCAGGAGGATGACAGTATTCATTGATGATATCAACATGCCAGTGATTAATGAATGGGGAGACCAGGTAATAGAAGTCATATCAGCAATGTTTTTATAGCTGTAATCATGAAGTCACTGTATAGAATATTTAAAGATAAGAATTGAGGTGCATATTTGAATTAGGCTCCACAAAATTAGAGCACATCATTTGCTATACATATTAGTAGTGGTTGGAAGAAAAGGCCAAGAATAAATCCAAGGCATGGTTTTGTTTATTTGAAAACAGAACTTATATAAAAAAAGTTCCTCTACTGTTTATATCAATTGAAAAGACCCCTCTATCTAATGGTTAAAAATGTTTTGTGAATATGTTTCCCATTATTTTCATGTACAGGTGACCAATGAAATAGTGCGACAGATGATGGAAATGACAGGAATGTACAGCTTGGATAAACCAGGAGACTTCACTACCATTGTGGATGTTCAGTTAATGGCTGCCATGATTCACCCAGGAGGAGGACGAAATGATATCCCACAGCGACTGAAGAGACAGTTTACTGTGTTTAACTGCACACTCCCTTCCAACGCATCTATTGACAAGATCTTCGGTAACTACCTTTAGTTTCTCAGGTCAGGGGGCTTAAAGGCTGTAACAATCATGAGAAAGAGTTAGGGATTTGCAACCCCTGTGCCAGCCTTTCCAAATCACAAAATTTGGGGATCAGCGCAATACCATGTTCTTTAGCTTGGTGTATAACTGCATTTCTTTCTAACCTGCCACACAAATAAAATGTTTGTGTTCCTGCTATATAAAAGTAAAAATTGCACTTTAATTGTTCTATTAAAATCTTTATTAAAGCATTTTCCAAACACACAGCATGAACTTGTTAGTGACCTAAGAGAAAATACATACAGATTCTGATAGAAACTGACAGCGCTAAGAAAACAGTGATGACTTACAGATATGTGTATAACAAATTACATTGTAAAAAAGATATTTTCTAATGTGTGTTTTATACATTTATAAAGGTTATACTTCCTTTTTTTGGTAGTTTCTAAAGTATATTGTTGTAAAATAATCCTCAGAAGAGACATTGCAGTTATGCACTTATGCAAATTTGTATTTTAAATGTGCCTCCAATAAACCTGTATCTCAAAAGATTTTTGCTTTCCTGCGAGTTCAAACAGGACTCCACATGGCCAGAAAAAAGGCAAGTTTTTTTAACCCTTTCCTGCCTAAATAGAATGACCACATAAAGGCATGAATATGATCACTTTGTGTTTTAGCGCTTGTAGTTAGGCAACCTTAATTCAGAAATTAAAACCCAATATACCAACAGAAAGGCCTTAAGTAGCTGTTGTGGAATGTTTATATTGTTTTATATATAAGCCCCGCCCCCACAAAATCATAAAACAATTATAATAATAAATAATATTCTTAACAACTGCCAATTTTGACCCCTTTCTAGATGTTGCGAAATTTTATGAGGATTTTAATTAAAATCAGATTTCAAATATATTCTACTGTTAAGGAGCTACAGTAGTTTGTCCAAGCAATGGCCTGTATGCTAAAATGCACGAAAACAGACCCATTTTCAACACTGTCAGCTATCTTATGGAAATAGTCCAGACTGAACAAAATATCAGAAAGTACATTGCCAAATCTGATGTAAAACCTAATTTTGCATTATGAAGAGAAAATCATATTTATACACAAAACTTATAACACAATATAACAATATTACCACAAATAGCAAATCAACAATAATAAAAACTTTTTAGAAAAACAAACTATAAATTGTGATAAAGCAGTAAAGCGAACTATATTGCGATACTGCAATAAATGTGGCCACCACTGTAATTAAACAAACAAATACAGTAGTTCAGAACAAACTCAACGCAGCTATTGATTAGGTAAAAACAAAGTATTTTATTGATGCAGTATGCGAGGAATGAAACAAAACAAATTTGGCATTTCACCTATCTGGATTGAAGATCTCGTGCCTGGCCGTCGGATGAGTCAGGGACCCCCCCCCCATAGCTTTGAGAATAAGAGTAATGGAAGAGGGTGACAGGGGATGGGAGGTGGGTTTGTGAAAATTAATCAAAAGCAAAGTGTGGGGTGAGTACATTGGGTATTTATAATAGTGATTATTAATCAGTAGGGAATGAATAGGTGATAATTGAATGATGTAGCGAATGAGGGTTTGTCCATCCCCCCCAAACCTAAGTTATAAACGTCATTAAATACATTTCATTTTTGGCATATAAACATAATGTACTGTAATTTTGCATTATGAAGAGAAAATCATATTTATATACAAATGTTGTAGAATTCAATATAACCACGATAGCAAATCAACAATAAAAAAAAAAAAAGTATAGAAAAACAAACCATATGATGATAAAGCAGTAATCGTAAAAATAATGGGCTGATACAATACTTGTGATCACCACTGTAAACAAATAAACAAATAAATAAATACATACATACATACATATATATACACAGTACACAAATAAAGGCAATGTAGTGTGGTGTACGTACAGTCACGTCTCCTCTCGATCTTGTCCTGTTATACTCCAAAATACGCACTGGTATATGATGTTTTTAAGTCTATCATGAAAATTGGAATGTAGGGATAACATTTGTTTGTTCTTAGTGCCTAGCGTTATTCAATGACAAGGTTCAGAAAGACTAATTTGATTGCCCCATGGCTTATTGTTGCCATGAGACATCCTGGAAAAGAGATTGCATCATCAGTGACTAGGCACCAAAATTAGAGCAGTCCGGCACGTCAGGGTTAAAGAGACCATAATTATGTTTTTGGTGCAAGTTTACTTTTATGGTTGATGAATTGATTTTTTTTCCATTAATATTGATGTAGAAAGTTGTGTTCTTTTAAATAGGAATCATGGGACGTGGCTATTTCCATGCTTGCAGAGACTTCACACCTGAAATCAGCAGCATGATAAACCTGCTGGTACCAGCAAGCAGGATCCTCTGGCAGTGGACCAAGGTAACCAGAAAAATAACATTTCAGTATCGAATGTGGTCTAACTATGCTGCTCTTTCCACACATCCCTTCTTTGATACTATTGGGACACAGACTTCATACTCCTTGAAGGAAATGTGTTATTGACCTTAACCCTTGACTGGTATAAAGCTGTCATGTGAGTTACTAGTTGCAAAGCTTTGTGATATTGGCTTTACATGTGGTCGTATGTGCGATTTGGGTTCAAAATGTGTGTGTGATGAGTGCCACACACAAAGTGAACTCCCGGTCTCCATTTTGCTTGGTCAGGAGGAACAAAGTGATCTCTTACCCAAAGATCATTGTATTATAATTAGGGATTTTGATTTTCAATGTTTTTTTATATTCTCTGTGGCAGAGCAAAGCTCTGCCCTTTTTAAATTGGCAGGGATGGGGTTAATTTCCCCTACCTGCCTGGGTTTATTATGTTCAGGTGGCTGGGGTTGATTAGTTGATTATATGATTAACTTAATTAACGATCACTCAGCGCCCAGCCACCTGACATAAAAGGAGGCCTCTGAATCTGGGCTGTTACTGTGTGCCCAGGTCTGGATAGGGAAACACTGTTTATTGGAAATGAATTCTAGTGGGAGGTTTGAATTCTGTTCTGTTGTTTGAACTGTAGATTATATATTTTTTAACAGTAAATTAATAATAGAAACTGAAGGAATGCATCACACTCAATGACATTCAGATGACATTTGCATTTACTATTAAAAAAACGGCAAGTAAGTACATTCAACAGTGATGTATGTGAGGAAGAAAGGCAAAAAGGAATGGCAGTAAGCATTTAAATTAAAAGCTTTACAAATTACATTTAAAGTACTAACTGACCTGGACTATAGTGACCCCTGGGCTTGAGCATTGCGACACAGCCCATCAAAGTTTGGTTCTGTGGTAGAGATGGCACCATATCTCTGAAATAATGTCCAATGTACAGCGATAGTGAGTCTTGATGGAAACTAGGGCTCTGAACCCGGTTTCACAGAAGTAACTTTTCAAGTTGTTGGAGATGGGCAGCCATGACATGTATAGGAGGCTCAGTGCTATTGTCAGTAAGGAATGTGTAGAGCTGAGTTAATTATTCGTACTTCTCCTTCATGAGGTTTTGTCCCCAGAAGGGGAGTTTTTTCATGAATCCATTGATGCAGTCGTTGAGCATGAAGATGTTTGTATTTTTGGCCTGCAAACTGGCATTCAGTTTCTTTTGTATACGCACATATCTTGTCTCTGAGTTCAAGGAATCATTCAAGGGTTTTTCCTCTAGAAAGCCACAAACTTCAGTGTGAAACAGCAGAACATCATGCTCAGATCCCATTTTGTCACAGAACTGTGCAAAGAGACGAGTACGAAGTGGCCGAGCCCTGATGAAGTCCACAATTTAAGTGACTTCAACACATTGTTTAATTCCTTACTCGGTTCCCTTGCTGCCAGCTGTTCTCTGTGAATTAGGCAGTGTGTCCACACCTTATGATGTTCAAAGAATGACTTTGGCTTCCCCTCATGCTCCTTGTGTTGTAAACTGAGATGCCGCTCAAGTTTATTGGGCTTCATGCTCTCAGCAGACAACACTGCCTGACACAAAACAGATTTTGTCCTTTCTTCATCGTTCACTTCAATACTAGTAAATCCAAATTCAATGAAGTCTTTGTCAAATTTCCACTTTCATATCTTGCACTCCTTTTGTTTTTGTTTCCTTTCAAGTACAAAATGTAATCATTACCAAATGGGTGTTTACGACCTTAATGCAAATCCTGAATACTGTATACCAAAGTTGCTCTTTGCGTCTGTGATGCAGTTGTGACCCCGTCCAGCGGGTTCAAAAGAACTGCGCTCACAGAACTCCGTGCCATTTTTCCTTTCAAGACTGACCTGATCAGAGAGCCATATTCAGATAATTACTTTGTTGCTTCTGTCTGTATATATTTGATATTTAAACTAATTGCTGTAATAATTTCTTTTACGTGTATTGTGTGCACTACAGCCTGTTGCTAGTTATGTCCACTTGCTAGAGTGGAAGCGACAGCGAGTGGGAGAAGTACAGGCTTGGAGAAGTACAGAGCAGTTTAGAAGCAGAAAGGAGAAATTGCATCTTTAATTGCTTTAATCAGAAAACAGAGGACATTGGGGAAACACAGCAGCAGCTCAAAGTCAAACAGCCGCGTGTGTTTTTCTGATAACAAACAAGCTGAAACTCGGAGCAGCTGATTCAAATTCAGCGCCGTTCTGAGACACGGGCGAGGGGAGGAGCCAACAGCACAGCAGAACAACGCAGTTAAACGAGGCAGTCTTCCCAGCGACAGCGAGTGGAAGCGACAGCGAGTGGGAGAAGTACAGGCGTGGAAAAGTACAGAGCAGTTTAGAAGCAGAAAGGATAAATTGCATCTTTAATTGCTTTAATCAAAAAACAGAGCACATTGGGGAAACACAGCAGCAGCTCAAAGTCAAACAGCCGCGTGTGTTTTTCTGATAACAAACAAGCTGAAACTCGGAGCAGCTGATTCAAATTCAGCGCCGTTCTGAGACACGGGCGAGGGGAGGAGCCAACAGCACAGCAGAACAACGCAGTTAAACGAGGCAGTCTTCCCAGCGACAGCGAGTGGAAGTGACAGCGAGTGGGAGAAGTACAGGCGTGGAAAAGTACAGAGCAGTTTAGAAGCAGTTTGAAAGCAGGTTGATGGCTGCAGAAGAAACTAAACTTAAAAAAAAACACCTCAAAATGGTCTTCAAGCCAGTAATCTGTGACACCTGCTTGATGTGGGAAATCCGAGAAAACGCAGCGGAGCTAAACCAAGTGTGCGTGAAGTGCCGCGCGATCCAGGATTTGTATAAACTAGTAAGTATGCTAGAAATGGAGCTGGAAGAAGTGAGACAGCAACAGGATCTTGAGGAACTGGCACACCCACAATTCATGGAAGTCTGCATCACCCCTAACAGACTGAAAGCCACCAGGGAGATAGAAGGTCAGAACAGCTGGGTTCAGGTAGGCAGAAGCAGGGAAAAAAAGAAACTTTGTCAAACACAACCACCAGCAATCAAAACAACCAACAGATTTGAGTCACTTCAGAATTTTGATGAGCAGAACCAACAACAAGAGAATGAAAGGACCAACATCCAAGATCCCATTGACAGTGGTGACCAGACAACAAAAAGAAGGGAGGTCATGATTGTTGGGGACTCCATATTGAGAAACACAGCAAGTTCAATTCGCAGTTTGGACCCCCTTACTACAACAGTGTGCTGCCTTCCGGGAGCCTCGGTCAAGCACATCACTGAGAATGTGGACAGGCTCCTAGAACGAACAGGAGATGACCCGGTAGTAGTCGTCCACATCGGTACAAACAACATTGGAAGAGACAGACCAAAATCCCTGCAAAACAAATTCAGAGAGCTAGGAAGGAAATTAAAAGAGAAAACCAAAACTGTGGTATTTTCTGGTATACTACCAGCACCTTGCAAAGGACCATATGGACAGCTGGAAATAATTAATCAAAACGCATGGCTGAAGACGTGGTGCACACGGGAAGGCTTCACCTATCTTGATCATTGGACCACATTCTACAACGAGGACTATCTGTATAGACGGGATGGACTGCATTTAAATAACAAGGGAACCAGTCTACTCGGAGAAAAGATCCTCGAGCAGGTTCAGAAGCATTTAAACTAGAAAGGAAGGGGGGAGAAATCAACAAAAAAACAGAAGGGAGACCACATCAAAACAAGAACAACAACTCAGGTAAGACAACCATTAAATGTATTTATCTAAATGCTAGAAGTATCAGAAACAAAATTCTAGAACTTGAAGCTACTGCACTAACAGGTAACTATGATGTGATAGGTGTTACAGAAACTTGGTTGTCTGAGAGTGATGGGGACGAATATAATATTTGTGGGTATACACTGTATAGGAAAGACAGGCAGGACAGAAGAGGAGGAGGGGTAGCGCTATACATAAGAAACAGTCTTGAAGCCCAGGTGTTAAACCTGGACAAAGAAAATAAAACCGAATCAATATGGGTCAGAATAACAGACAAAAATTCAAAGGGCATAATAATAGGAGCATGCTATAGACCGCCAGATTCAGACGGTGAGCAAAATAATCTGTTATACAATGACATTAGAAATGCGTGTAGCAAAGGAGAAGCCATACTAATGGGGGATTTCAACTTCCCCCAAATAAAATGGGAAAACCCGGTGGGTAGCGCGAAGGATGAAATAGAAATGGTGGAAATGACAAATGACTGCTTCCTAACACAATTTGTCAAGGCACCGACTAGAGGGGAGGCATGCCTTGATTTAGTCTTTTCAAATAACGAAGACAGAATAACTAAAACAGAGGTCAGAGAACCACTGGCAAACTCAGACCACAACATGGTCTCATTTGAAGTGTTTTTTAAATCCCCAAAAGTAATGACTAAAGCTAAGGTTTACAATTTTAGAAAAGCAAACTATGAAGGTATGAAACAGAGACTAACAGAAGTAGATTGGAGTAAAATAGAGAAAACACCCACAGAAGAAGGATGGTTGTTCTTCAAAAATGTAGTACTAGAGGCGCAAAACAATTATATCCCTAAAGTAGACAAATCTAAATGTAAAACTAAATTGCCAAAATGGTTTAATAGATCAATTAAAAAAAAATATTCAGCGAAAAAAGGCACTTTACAGAGCATTAAAAAAGGACCAAAAAGAAAGTACACAGAAAGAGTACACAGAACTGCAAACGCAAGTCAAAAAAGGAAGTTAGAAAGGCCAAGAGAGAAATAGAAATGAACATTGCTAAGGGAGCTAAAACCAATTCCAAAATGTTTTTCCAATATTACAACAGCAAGAGAACATTCAAAGAGGAGATTAAATGTTTAAGAGATACAAATGGCAAAATCGTAGATGAAGAAAAAAAATAGCAAATATATTAAATGATTACTTTTCACAAGTTTTTACAAAGGAAGATACTGACAACATGCCCCACATGTCATCCAGTTCCTATCCAGTTTTAAATAACTTTAGCATAACTGAGGCAGAAGTGTTAAAGGGACTAGGAGCTCTTAAAATAAACAAATCCCCTGGGCCGGATGAGATCCTCCCAGTAGTACTCAAAGAAATGAAAGAAGTAATTTACAAACCGCTAACCAAGATCATGCAGCAGTCTCTTGACACAGGGGTGGTACCGACAGACTGGAAAATTGCAAACGTAATACCGATCCACAAAAAGGGAAACAAAACTGAACCAGGTAACTACAGACCAGTAAGCCTGACTTCTATTATATGCAAACTTATGGAAACTATAATAAGATCCAAAATGGAAAATTACCTATATGGTAACAGGGTCCTGGGAGACAGTCAACATGGTTTTAGGAAAGGGAGATCGTGTCTAACTAACTTGCTTGATTTTTTTGAGGATGCAACATCGATAATGGATAATTGCAAAGCATATGACATGGTTTATTTAGATTTCCAGAAAGCTTTTGACAAAGTCCCGCACAAAAGATTAATTCTCAAACTGAACGCAGTTGGGATTCAAGGAAACGCATGTACATGGATTAGGGAGTGGTTAACATGTAGAAAACAGAAAGTACTGATTAGAGGAAAAACCTCAGAATGGAGTGTGGTAACCAGCGGTGTACCACAGGGATCAGTATTAGGTCCTCTGCTATTCCTAATCTACATTAATGATTTAGATTCTGGTATAGTAAGCAAACTTGTTAAATTTGCAGACAACACAAAAGTAGGAGGAGTGGCAAACACTGTTGCAGCAGCAAAGGTCATTCAAAATGATCTAGACAAGATTCAGAACTGGGCAGACACATGGCAAATGACATTTAATAGAGAAAAGTGTAAGGTACTGCACGCAGGAAATAAAAATGTACATTATAAATATCATATGGGAGATACTGAAATTGGAGAAGGAATCTATGAAAAAGACCTAGGAGTTTTTGTTGACTCAGAAATGTCTTCATCTAGACAATGTGGGGAAGCTATAAAAAAGGCTAACAAGATGCTCGGATACATTGTGAAAAGTGTTGAATTTAAATCAAGGGAAGTAATGTTAAAACTGTACAATGCACTAGTAAGACCTCATCTTGAATATTGTGTTCAGTTCTGGTCACCTCACTATAAAAAAGATATTGCTGCTCTAGAAAGAGTGCAAAGAAGAGCGACCAGAATTATTCCGGGCTTCAAAGGCATGTCATATGCAGACAGGCTAAAAGAATTGAATCTGTTCAGTCTTGAACAAAGAAGACTACGTGGCGACCTAATTCAAGCATTCAAAATTCTAAAAGGTATTGACAGTGTCGACCCAAGGGACTTTTTCAGCCTGAAAAAAGAAACAAGGACCAGGCGTCACCAGTGGAGTTTAGACAAAGGGGCATTCAGAACAGAAAATAGGAGGCACTTTTTTACACAGAGAATTGTGAGGGTCTGGAATCAACTCCCCAGTAATGTTGTTGAAGCTGACACCCTGGGATCCTTCAAGAAGCTGCTTGATGAGATTTTGGGATCAATAAGCTACTAACAACCAAACGAGCAAGATGGGCCGAATGGCCTCCTCTCGTTTGTAAACTTTCTTATGTTCTTACGTCCTGCTGCGGCCTTGTGCCCTGCGTGAAGCCAATGGCTCGAGCCGCTCCTTCCCAGGGACCCAGCATCATAAGTCGGCTGACTTTGTGCTCTCCCCCCAGGCTGCATAGTTCCAGCTGGAGCTTTTTTTTTCTCTCATTTTTGTTGCTTTTGCCAATATGAGACAGTTATAGTTATATATATTATATATATATATATATATATATATATATATATATATATATTTTTTTTTTTTATTTTTTTATTGTTAATGTAATTGTTTAAATTACTGTTTTTTGAAACAGGGAACATTTTTGCCAGCAACAATTGCGACTGTTTAAAATGTGCTTTCAACAAATTGATGGAATTGTAAGTGTTGCGATTGCTGGCAGTTTTAGTATGTCTCATAATAATATTTAACACCAGAAAAAAAGTGTATTACAATTATCAATTCTAGATGAAACACAGTCATGCAATATTCTCTCGACATCAGATACAGAAATAATTGGTCTAGGTTTGGCTGTATTTCTCAAAGGGTAAAAAGATACTTTAGTAACTTCCCTAATATTGGTAGATAGATCAGGATCAAAGACAACCCCCAAAACTCTTAATTTCCAATTTAAGTTTTGATGAGAGACTGCAAGGATCAAGCTCATGTATCCCACATTTCCTTTTAGTTGTTTCTGTGAGCCCAGTAGAATAACCTCTGTTTTATCTGAATTCAACATTAGAAAATTCTGTGACATCCAATGCTTGATGTATGTAAGGCAAGTAGCTAGTAACACCCAGACAGAAGAAATGCCTGACTTTAGGGACAAATATACTCTGTGTCTGTGGATAATGTCACCCAACAGTAGCATATATAATGGAAACAGCCTTCTCGAAGTGCATGAAAGCTGTCCTGGCTCCATTGAGACTCAAAGGCATCAGAGTCCTCCATTATCTGGACTGCTGGCTAATTTGTGCCCAGTCTCTAGCAATTGTAGAGGCCCACACAGGACTTGTCACTGGCCATCTTCAACGGTTGGGCCTTACGGTGAATCATGTAAAGAGCCAGCTCACACCTTCTCAGACAGCCTCCTGTCTAGGAGTGTGCTTGGACTCCAGGGCCATGCTGTCCACACTGTCGGATGTCAAAGTGCAGAGAATCGCCACCTGTTTGGATCTATTTCAGATCAACAGAGCATTCACAGTAGTAACATTCCAGAAACTTCTGGACTTGATGGCAGCAGCTTCCCAGACCCTTCCATTGGGTATCCTCCTCTCCAGGCCTGATTGAGCAGCCCACACTGAACCGTGAGCACCTATTGACAGTGTCTCATCACTGTCTAAAGGCACTCTCTTGGTGGAAACAACTGGCCCATCTTTGCCTCGGCATACCACTGGGCAGTGTCACCAGAAGAGAGGTCGTCACCACGGATGTGTCCAGCCTGGGCTTGGGGCGCTGTGTGACCATGCAGTGGTGTGGGCTACTCCCCATACCTTCACTAGGTTCTACAGACTAAATGTAGCGGATCTTCAAAACCCTGGCTTTGGAACTACAGTGTTAAGGGTGGGCATTTTATAGCCCTAGCTACTTGTTACTGGGGTTCCTAATGATAACGCACAATGCAGCCTCTCAGCTTAGCCTTGTAGCATTCCAGTCGTTCTACAATATTGCCCTTGCAACGACTTGGGTATACTGACCCATTAGGTAATGGTTACATTGAAAGGGAATGTTAGGTTATTATCATAACCCTGGTTCCCTGAAATAGAACTTTAACCATTAAGCTTCAAGGTCACTGCATCCATGATTGCAGCAGGCTTGAAGGAAAAATTGCACTGAAGTCTGTGAGCACAGTGTCTTTGTGCCCTCAGGGGTGGGCCATGACTGTGTCATAGGCTCACAGAGCAGCTTTCTTAGATCTTATTCAGGTTTCCGGTCTCTACAAGGTAAATACCCATATGGTAATGGTTACATTTCTGTTTCAGGGAGCCAGGGTTATGATAATAACCAAACATTTTCTTACAAGTTTATTGAATTAATTCAGGTGTTTTCTGGATATTTGCAGCTGGCAGTTCCAGTTGTTGTCTGCTACTCTTCATTTTTCTGACTAACTAGTCAAAATTCAGAACAAAGAGAAGCACTTTTCCTTGAAATCTTGACTCATTTTTTGAAGTTTACAATAACCAAATTAAAGCACCAGCACCTGCGGATTCAGGTGGTCAGTCTTGGTTGAGCAGTGGGCTTTGGTTCTATCACTTGTTGCTATAGTTACAGAGCTAGGCTAACACTTTTTCTCATCTTCTTGTTACAATTTATAGACGCTGTGCAATTCTACCTAAGTTTAACCCTTTATCATTCTTATTGTCCTACAGTATCTAAATATTAAAATAAACAGTGTAAGTAAGAAGTTGTATTTTTATTCCACTGTATGTAAGGAAGATTTCTAGAAAGACAGCAAGTTTTATCAACAGTTGTGTTATAGTGGAAATCCTTTATTGTAGTTCCGTTGTCCTGTGAACAGTTTTTTTTTTTTTTTTTTTTTTTCTTTTAGGTAAAAATGCTGCCAACACCTTCTAAATTCCACTACATTTTCAATCTGAGGGACCTGTCCAGGATCTGGCAAGGCATGTTGACCATAAAACCTCCAGAATGTGAAAGTCCCACATTGGTACTGGCTTTGTTCAAGAGTGAATGTACCAGGGTGATAGCTGACAGGTAAATTGTCTAGTAGTGGTTGTCTGCATCCCTTTCCTTGAAAAACTCTGGAAGAAACTAATCAAACGACATGTCATGCATGTCACGTCTGCATGTCATTATCCTAAATGCCACATGTGTGGCTACAGTTTCCAAATGTGATTAGTAGTAATACAAGTACAATCTCTTTGGCAAACAACCATCTTCACAGAAGTGAAGTGCAAAGATAAATGATTAAAAAGATGATTCACCCATTGTAAAAGGGTATCGGGATATGCTTACAATGATGTTGAGAAACACATAGGATTTTCTTTGAAACACAGGTAGAAGTCCAGATTTATTTATATGTTACAAATTTCAGCACAGCCATTGCTAGGGTACCAACAGTGGAATCTCCTAGCTCTGTATCTTCACACACGATACAGAGCAGAACTTTCCAAAAAATTCTAAAACATAAGAACATTTTGAAAAAAGTTTGGGAATGAGAAAAGGCCATTTGGCCCTTGAAGGCTCGTCCGTTGTTAGCACACCGTAATCCCTTACTGGTGGAAATAATTTAAAAGCATGGATTCTAGTCATTTTAAATGTTTAGATCATACTACTTCATCTGGTAGGCTACTCCATTAATTTATAACTCTCTTTATTAAAAAAGTGCTTCCTAAATCTGTTCTAAACTTACTTTTACTCAGCTTCCAGCTATGCCTTTTTGTTCTTCTCTCTGTGCTAAATTTGAAGTAGTGTCTTGGGTTAACTTTATCTATACCATTCATGATTTTAAAGACTTTAACTTAACTTCTTTTTTCTTGGCTGAAGAGATTTAATTATTTTAACCTGACTTCATAGCTCATGTCATTAAGTCATGTGATCAGCCTATTTGCCCTTCTCTGTACCCTCTCAAGTGCAATAATGTATATTTTGTAGTGAGTTGACCAAAACTGCACACAGTATTATAGATGATGACTAACTAGGGCGTAACACCGTGTAACAATTTTTTTTTTTTTTTTTTTTTTTTTGTTCCTGGGTAATAAGTGTTATTTCCTAATTGCTTATGCCTCAAAAGTATAGAAAATGGCTATTATTCCCCACAAACTTTGCTTTTGTGACCAGGACAGTGATATTTTGAAATATCACTATTTCCAATGAGAAAACGGGAGCTTTTGTGTCTTTTCGTTCACATAAAGTCAGAAAAAAACAACATATGAATCCAAATTAACATGTATTTATACTAAAGTAATACAAAAATGACTACAGAAGATTTAGAAGTGAGTAGTTTTTCGAGATTTACGATTATACTGTAAATTTTAGCATAACCTGTCTAGACTTGTTCTCCACGCTTTTTGCAATGTAGCCTAACATTCTTTTTGACTTTTTAATTGCCTCACAACATTGTGTGACAAGTGTGAGTGGTGTGGTACACAAAGTGAAGACAGTAGTATACTTTCAAAACATCCGTGTTTTATTTAAAGAACAGAAAAGAGCCACCCCTCTACTACTGATGGTATTGGGGGTTGCATGGCTGGCTTGCAAGCCAAAACAAAAACAATAACAAATACAAGCAATCCCCAGTCCACGAAATTGTGCTCTCCAAACAATACAGTCGTGGTGAATGCTGGTGTCGTGAGGTGAGTGCAGTGAGGTGGTGTTTTAGCTTGCTCCATGGCTGCAGCACCTGGCTCCTTACTCTTCCTCTAGAAGACAAGGACAATATGTAACAAAACAAACAAACAAACAAGGTTCCGACCGTAAGTTACGTTTCAGCGCAAGGGGCCGTACTCACGTAGCTGTGTCCCCTTTGTACTGCCCAACTCCTCCCTGCAATCATCTCGGCGCCCCTGTTAATTAATCGCTACCAACCTTACATAGCGCCCTTTCTCATTGGGAGGGTGATTTACAGCATCGATTATTTCTCTCTTTATCACAATTGGCAAAATACTTTTAATGATGACCACTGTAACCCTGAGATCCTTTTCAAAGTCCTCTATTTCCATCCCATTCATTTTATACCTATAATGGGATTATTACGCCTCATATGCAATATTTTACATTTCTTAACATTAAAATGAATTTGCCACAAGTTCGCCCTGTTAGAGAAGGTCCAAATTCCTTTGAATTAGCTGTGCTGCAGTTTCAGAGTCCACCACTACTCCAAGTTTACAATGTGTATCTTGGTCCAAATCATTTATATAAATGAGGAACAGTAGTCAGTAGAGTCCAAGTACAGACCTTTGTGGTACCCCGCTAAGTAACCCCCCCCCCTCCAAACTGATTTTACACCTACCACAGTTACTCTCTGCTTTATGATTAACCAGTTCTGTATCCAAATACATGTCCTCCCAAAACAAAACAAAACAAAAAGCTGCCTATCACAGCTAACGTTTGAAGTGAATCAGATAATCAGATTCATAACTAAATAACAAAGCTTTAGCCCAGAAAGGTAACTCTTTTTCACCAATCTTGGTGGCTTGAATTTAAGTCCTCCTCTTCCGGTTTCATTTTAACTTATTTTTTTATTTATCTACACAGCCCTAGTACTGAGTTTGTAAATAGCTCCCCAACGGACCAGGTGTGAACACATCATAAGCTGCTATTTCTTCATAAATACTTTACTGTGGGTCATATTTTGTGCTGCAGGTTTGTGTCCGAAGAAGATAAGGTCTGGTTTGAGAAGTCAATTATCCGTGTGGTCCAGGAGCATGTGGACCCACAACTCGTGGATCATCTCCACCCAGAGCCCTACTTTGTGGATTTCCTGAAGGACACTCCGGAGGCAACAGGAGAAGAGCCTGAAGATTCATCCTTCGAAGCTCCAAAAGTTTATGAGCTGGTACAATACAATTAGAAATCACTTATACCTTTTTATTTAAGCGTCTTAAAGGATGTTGGTCTTGTTTGTTTTTGTTTTTAAATCATGAGTTTTCAAACAGTGTTCAGACTGTTTCCAAAAATGTTAATGTACATACCATTTTATTATATAAGGTCTCTGTGATATCTTCTAATTATGTTCTTTCCTTGTGTTAAATTAACTAAAATACTGATACCAGTAGCATCTTTTTTACCTTTTATAATCCAGTCTACATTGACTGTTCACTCATTTGTAATTAAAATTGTGGTGTTCACTATATGTTTAATAGGACACCTGTTCAGTGTATAATATTGAGATTCATCCTTCTTAGATCCCAAGCTTTGAGTTCCTGTGTGAGAAGCTCCAGTTCTATCAGGCACAGTACAATGAAGCTGTCAGAGGATCACGCCTTGACCTGGTTTTCTTTAAAGATGCAATGACACATCTCATCAAGGTCAGATTGATAGTTCAGTTGCCTCACACTTTTATTAAACTAGAACAATTTACAAAATGGAGTGCTTATAAATGGTTAAATACACAAAAAAATGCTTTCTGTTAAAATAAAATTAAAAATTAAAAAAGGGGTATGTAAAGTTACCCTGCCATTCAAAAGCTAATGTCCAAAATTTAATGCATTATTTTAGTACATTTCATATATATATATCCAAGGTCCTGAAATCATCAACAAATGATTTGCTATTACATTCCTTACAATATGGTTAATAGGCTACATCCTGTACTGTAATTTTTAACATGTTTGGGTATGTAACTTTCACTAGTAACTAAACCTTGTCTATATAAATCTAGCTAGCTTTTGGGAAAATAAATTAGTGACATACAGAATATTATATATACACAAAGACTGACAAAAAAAGATGGAGAATAGATTAATAGTTCACAATGATAGAGCAGAAACTGTTGAGGGTTTATGTGTTTTTAGGCCACTGCAACACCTCTGCTGATTGGCACAATATGTTGTAGATACCTGCTTGCCCTGCTTGCAACCAGAGTTGTGGTTTTAGGTGGTGGTTTCCTTTCAAGTATGAAATGTAACCATTACCTCATGGCTATTAATCCTTTGACACAGTCTAAACTGAATTTTAGTAGTACCAGTGACATAGTCGCGCCCCACCCCCAAGGGCATAAAAGAGACTGTTGACACTCAAAACATCATCATTTTTGCTTTCTCAGAGAGAGAGATCTACGAACAGATAAGTGACACATAGTGTTATGTCTGATTGTATTATTATTGTTCACTTGTGTTTATCACTTATTACAAATGGTTGTTTTTACGTGTTTTAGTAAAAATTACTTCACGTATTGTGTACTCAGCCATGGTTGTGCGTTAGTCCTTCAGCGTCCCTGTGCTCCGCGCAAAGCCAGTAGCTCCGCTACCCCTTCCCCGGGATCAAATGCCTTAAACTGGCTACTGATGCCCTCTCGTAAGCTGCTAGCTTCAGTTGAAGCATAAAATTAAGTTTTAATTTTTTATTAGAAAAAATATATTAAAATATCGGTAATTGATTGATTACTGTTTTGCGTGAGAACAAATTGTTTTCTTTGTTGTATTTTCTGTTTTGTTTTTTTACAGAAATACTAACGCGGCTACTGGGCTCAGCTGTCCTGCATTGAGCAGAGACACGCACGTCGGGTCAATCTGCTTGCAGCTTTAGTGTGAAGACTGTTAGGGCTCTAGCAGTAGGCTTTCCTTGGGTTTTGTACAACGAACAAGGTTACCCTTCCAATTCACTAGCAGTTGCTGGGCTCAGCTCTGCTTCAGGTCTGATTGCTTGCAATCCTTCCAGCAGTGTTTCATTGCTGCTCTTGTCTCTGCTTGCAGTACCATTGCAAGGGCTGTCATGTGTTGTGTTAACCCAGAAGCTATACAGATGGGCATCGCTTCATATTGCTTCTTCGGTAACTGTAGGTCAGTGATCTACCACAAGCTTACCGTATCGTATACTGTACCGTGCACCTTACCATACACCATACCAGGGTACTGTGCGCTATATACTATCTGTATATACTGTACATTGGACATTATAATATTATTAGCACTATACCGTACCGTTTGTACTGTACTGTGTATACTGTTCATTTCCCACCATATTATGCTGCACTGTACGTGCACTGTATCTGTGCACTGTAAAAAAAAAATAAAAATAAAAAAAATACTGTTTCACTGTACTGTGTATACTGGGCTTGTGCACTGTAGAAGATGTTGGTGTTAAGCATTCGATACGTTGATACTAGTAATTTAGGCTATACTGATAGCAATTACAGTTCAAGGTCGTTTGCATTACACACCACTGCAGTTGCATTATGCCGTGGTTTCATTTGTGCAACATATGCAAGAAAAGTTTCCCCACGGAGGACAGGCATGGCCGATGCACTGCCTGTCTGGGTATGGAGCATGCTAAGGAGGCACTTGCCGACCGTAGCTTGTGAACTGTGCGAGTGGTGTGATGAATAAAACAATGTCCAAACAGTCTTTTCCCCAAAAAATGTCTGTGTTTTTAATGACAGAACAGAAAAGAACCAGCAATGGTATCGGGGGGGAACACGGCTGGTTTGCAGACCAAAACAAAAACAATACGTCACACTAGTCCCCACTCCAAAAGTCCCGTGCACGAAAGTGTGCTTTAATCCGCAGGGTGGTGCTGGTGTCGTGTGGTGAGGGTAGTGCTCTGGTGATGTGGGCTGGTTCCGTGGCTGCAGCCGCTGGCTCCGTACTCCTCCTCTGCAACAAAAAGACAAACAACACATAACAAAAAGAAACCACAATACTCCGGCCAGTGGTTACGTTCTAAGCGCAAGGCAGTGTACCGACGTAGCTGCTTCCGCTTTCTACCCATACACTCCTCCCTGCAAACAACCCATCACCATGGTTTTTCCAATAGAGGGCCGTCCTGCAGCTGCTTGCAATGGAGTCATTCCGGGTACTTGCAACTACGCGCCCCTCGTAATATGGTTACTTTCACCTACCATCAAGGCGGTCCATCTGGGAGGCAGCGTACCGCTGTCCTTACAACACGGCGTCCTTTCTGGTTGGGAGGGAGATTTGCAACATTGATTCTTTCTCTCTCTATCGCATAGCTATTGCGAGTTTTGTGCATCCTTTTCTACTTGTACATTAGAGAAACAAGTGTGGTGCTGCTCTGTAGAGCACTTGCTGTCTGTTCCATCTGGACAAGGCTCCCTTCCCTCTTCAGCTCAAAAGGGAGCTGTATCCTCTCTAGAGAGCTCTGTGCCTTCGGAAAGTAGGAGAACACTTAGGAGACCGACTTCATAAAAATCTGCTCCGTATATCTAAATTCAACGGACAGGCAGTGGGTAGGAATCTGGCTGTGCTAGTAGCTGCAAGACGTCAGCTCTGGCTGTCTCAGGCATGCATAGCGGATGGTGACCAGGCACAATTGCTGGATGCTGCTATTACTCCAGGACACTGTTTTGGTCCTGCAGTAGATGACATGCTGCAGTGCTCTCATCGGGCACATGAGTCTACAAAGGAATTGGTGTGCCTGATGCCAAAGGTGCTGCATCCAGTACACAAATCTGGAAACCTAGGTTCCAGCAGTCTCAAGGACCAGCACAGCCGGCACTTGCTAAAGCCATAGGGGGGATTCACAACCAACCCATGGTTGCACAAAGGGGGAACTTCAATAATTTCCGCTGTGCAAAGGCAAAAGCCTCAGGCTAAGCCTCAGATAAAAGCTGCAGCCCTAGCAATTTGCTGCCACAGGCCCAGGGCCCCTTTTCAGGGAGTCACCTGGAGTACTGCCATCAATGCACCTCAGACACCTGGGTGCTCAATACTGTACAGACTGGCTATTCTCTACAATTCAGACACGGTCCATCTAGATATCGGGGTGTGACTACAACGGTAGTCACAGATGCAAGAGACGCATTGGTGTTTGTCTCAGAGGTGACAGCTCTTCTGCAGAAACGGGCTATTTACACAGTTCATCCTCTTCACTTTGAAGAAGGGTTTTACTCCAGGCACTTCCAGGTGCCCAAGCGGGATGGTGGCCTTAGACCAATCCTCAATGTCAAACAGGTCAATCCATATTTGAGTTGACTGAGGTTCAAAATGTTAACCATGCAGCAGCTGTTACAGTCAGTAAGGCCAGGCGATTGGTTCACTACGGTGGATTTAAAAGACGCCTATTTTCACATCCACATAAGAGCAGGGCACAGGAAGTATCTCAGGTTCACTTTCTAGGTGTTGCCGTTCAGCCTCTCTTTAGCCCCCTTCCTTTTCAAAGTGAAAAATGGTGACATTTTGAGAGTGGGGGCGTTAGACAGTATCAAAGGATTAATATCCTTGAGGTAATGGTTACATTTATATTTCTTTTCTGCAAACATTGCCATTCCAAGAACACCCTGGAGGCTGAGACTGTATCGATGGACATGTTGGTCAATGCAACCACTGTGTTGAGGAAAAAGCTGGTTGCACTGGCACCCCACAATCATGCCCCTTGTCAAATCATGATTGATGCTGAAGAACTCTCACACAAGTCATGTGACCTTATACATTTGTATACATTTGCATATATTGCAGTATAGGGGTTTTTCTAAAATTGTTAGGTCTACTTGGGTTTACTGTAAAGTGTATTATGAGCATTGGATTCATGTTTAACACTTCCCCTGTAGAGACACACATACCTGATCTGCAGTGCACAGCTTCCATAGCTGTGCTCAATCATTGTGTATCCCTGTGGTTCAAGATACCACAAAGAATCTCAGAATTCCATTACTCTGTAACTGTTCATGTTCCTTCTTTCAGATATCCCGTATCATTCGAACAGACTGTGGGAATGCTCTGCTTGTTGGGGTTGGTGGATCTGGAAAGCAGAGCCTCACCCGACTTGCATCATTTATAGCAGGATATAAAATATTTCAAATCACTTTAACCAGGTGAGTGCACTTACTCCAAGATAAGGTTTTAGTTAGCCGATTTCTTTGAGCATTGAAACTCAACTACATCCTGCACACATTCAGTATGTGTTTAATTTGAATACTAGTAGTACAGTCCATCTGTAAGTTCTGCTGATGATTTCAGTAGGTCAGTAATGTCAAATGTTACCAGGCTCAAGTACAGCCTGCGGAGTATTTACTGGTATGTGTTTTATTTCCTTCCATAGAACATATAGCATAACTAACCTAATGGATGACCTAAAGCTCATGTATAGAGTGGCTGGAGCCGATGGGAAAGGCATCACCTTCGTGTTCACAGATAACGAGGTTAAGGAGGAGGCCTTTTTGGAGTACCTGAACAACGTTTTGTCTTCTGGGGAGGTAAAGCAGATGGCCAGTGACTGGAAATACAATTATTTTTTTATAAGATATTTTAGTAATCAATGAATGGACACTCACTGTGTGCTCTTGCTACTCCACCTAAACCCCTCTGACACACAAGTGCTGCTGCAGAGACGTTTAAAAAAATATTTAAAATACCCATTCACACAGCAAATACCCTTTCACACACCCAACTTTCAAATCTGTCAGTCAACAGATCATTTTCATGGCAATGGCGATTCGCTCTTAAATTACAGCATCACGCACCGTCCCTTCTATTTGTGAATTCTCCTTGTCACACCTTAAAGTTAGCAATTTACTCCAGAACTTAACTTATTCTGGACTTATTTGAAAAGAATTAAAGCATGTAACACCAACGACAAAAATACCCAAAACGTCCGGTATACATGCTTAGCAAATCTTTGGTTCTTTGTTTTATTTAATAAAGCTTACCCAAGGATTTGATTTGATTGGTGTTAGTTAACTGCACCTTACTGAGGTGTGAATTATTAAGGTTAATGTGATTGTTGGGTGTTACTTTCCCCAGGTTTCCAACTTGTTTGCCCGTGATGAGCTGGATGAAATCACCCAGGGGCTGATCTCAGTGATGAAGAAGGAGCTTCCTCGCCACCCCCCCACTTTTGACAACCTCTACGAATACTTCATCTCGCGAGCCAGGAAGAACTTGCATGTGGTGCTCTGCTTCTCCCCTGTGCGTATCTCACTTTCCATCCACATGGCAAACTCCAACACCACTAGAAACAGAATTTCTCACTACTTAGACACAAATTAGTATGCTGCAACACTCTTAAAGAAGTGAGCTAATGTTTTGTGAATGAAGTCTATTTCATGTTACTTTTAGTAATCATTTGAATCATTTCAATAAGTCTTTTGAAGAATGTCGCTCATTCTAGTTTATTTGGAACCAAAATATGCAATCATTCGACTGCTACAGAGTCAGATCTGAGCCTTTTGATAAAACACCAAAAATCCTGCTCAGTTACTTTTGAGATGATGATAACTTGAGAGGGCACATATTTGACCTGATGGCTTCAATTACTTTCTGTTCCCAGGTTGGGGAGAAGTTTCGTAGTCGATCGTTGAAGTTCCCTGGCCTGATTTCCGGCTGTACCATGGACTGGTTCAGTCGCTGGCCCACTGAGGCCCTGGTAGCAGTGTCTCACTACTTCCTTTCTGAGTTTCACATTGTCTGCTCTGCTGAAGTCAAAGTACAGGTGGAGCAGACTATGGGGAGCTTCCACGACAAAGTCACTGTGACCTGTGAGACATACTTCCAAAGGTACTGATTTTTTAGTTCACACTGATGTATCTTTTGTTTGGATAACATTATGTTTGTTGACATACATTACGCAAGTTCAATATTAAGCAGGGCAACCACTAATTAGTGTAGGGTCTTTTTTCTCATACCCTTACCGTTAGAATACAATGATATTTAGGTCTTAATGTCAAGGTGGATGATTCGAACTGAAGATCTTAAAACTTTTTCATTCTTATTATTCTTGGTTTCAGGTATCGGCGAAGAGCACATGTGACACCGAAGTCCTACCTGTCTTTCATCAATGGTTACAAAACAGTTTATGCTGAAAAGCATGAGTATATAAATGATCTAGCTGTGCGCATGAACACTGGTAAGTGCACTGGAGCTGTGTCAAACCTCACTGCTTTTATTTTTTATAAAAAATAGTAAATAAAATATATAGTTATTTTAATATGACAGGCAGGGGAAATAAAAAGGGTCTCGCTGGGGAAAAACGTGGTAAATTCCATGAAGGCAGTGGTTGCTATTTTCTATCTTACCCAGCCTTCAGCTTTTTTTTTTTTCATTTACGGTGGTAAACTTTCATAAAGAGGAAACTGAGTTACATAATTAATTGATCCTGGGGGTCAAATCCTTTATGGTCAAATCTGGGATATGTAGGTTGTGACTGGCAGAAACACAATTGTTAACAATAATACAATGATCAGTATGTTTTCAGTACAATAAAGATAATATTGATAATATGCATGAATTTATCTGCCACTCTCTTAAACCCAATACCCAGTCTATTAATGCTACAAAACCAGGAAGAAACAACTTGTGTTTACTGTAAATTCTCACGCCAACAGGTCTGTCCAAGCTGATGGAGGCCAGCGAGTCTGTAGTTCAACTTTCTAAGGACCTGGCTGTGAAGGAGAAAGAACTTGCTGTGGCTTCTATAAAGGCTGAAAAGGTTGGTCAAATTGTCAGTTTGTAAACATACCAAATCTCCTTTGAGCTTTTTTTTTTTTTTTTTTTTTTTTTTATAGTCCAATGTGTTTTTATGTGATTCCCTTGCAGGTGCTAGCTGAGGTAACACTAAGTGCAGAGGCTGCATCTATAGTGAAAAATGAGGTCCAACAGGTGAAAGATAAAGCTCAAAAAATTGTAGATGGTATTGGAAAAGAGAAGGCTTACGCAGAGGTGAAACTGGAAGCTGCTAAGCCTGCCTTGGAGGAGGCAGAGGCTGCTTTAAATGTGAGTCATTTCAATATATAGTAGGCCTTCCAACGAGTATCTGTTTGTAAACATGCACAATTTACCATAAAGGTTTCACTATAAATTTACTTAAAATTAATTGTCTTCCAGACCATTAAACCAGCAGATATTTCAACAGTGCGTAAACTGGCCAAACCACCACATCTGATTATGAGAATAATGGACTGCTGCCTTTTACTGTTCCAAAGGAAGCTGGAAACCATCACTATGGACCCTGAGAGACCCTGCCACAAGCCATCCTGGGGAGAGGCACAGAAGGTTATACAGTTTTATAAAGTCTCCAACTGTCCACTCTGGTCTAGTATAAGTGAGATACCGTTGACATTATTTTTTCGATTCCTCAATATAGAAACTTTAATAATAAAAATCAATTGGGTAATACATGAGCCTGAAGCAAAGAAGCAGTTAAAAAATTGTTTCCTCAAAACAAGCTTAATTTATATTCTAATCTCTAGCTAAGTGTTTTTCAAGTTATGGTTAGAACTTTATATGTTGTGTTACAGTTGTTGAGTGCTAGCGGTTTCCTGCAGAATCTTCAGCAATTCCCAAAGGACTCTATCAATGAGGAGACAGTAGAGCTACTGCAGCCTTACTTCCAGGTGGAGGACTACACCCTGGAGAATGCCAAAAAGGTCTGCGGGAATGTGGCAGGCCTGCTCTCCTGGACTCAAGCCATGGCCACATTCTTTGGGATTAACAAAGAGGTCCTCCCGCTTAAGGTAAGGGCTTTTTACAAAAACATTGAAATAGCACAGAGGAACAAATTGGTTACACTAGTGTACATTTTGATAAGTGAAGTTTTCCAGAGATAAGTTGTG
Source organism: Polyodon spathula (assembly GCF_017654505.1). NCBI lineage: Eukaryota > Metazoa > Chordata > Actinopteri > Acipenseriformes > Polyodontidae > Polyodon > Polyodon spathula. The sequence continues at coordinate 53,345,931 of NC_054539.1, forward strand.
TGGAGGAAATCAATCCTATGGTGAGAGTACTGTAGCATGAAGTAAACCCAGAAAGAACAATTACAACGTTTACATGCACTGGCTACTTGATTTGTACATGAATACTTGCTGTGCTTGATTTGTATCCAGAGTACGACCTCCATCAGTAGTAATAGCAAATTATAATTTTGAATATGAAAACACTATTTACTTTACTTGAAGAAATGTATTTAAAGAAATGTATATATTTGTTTTATTTAAAACAAGTGCACGTGTTACGGGTCGTCATGTAGGCTGTCGAGTCCCGCAGCAGATTTATTATCTGGATACAAAATAAGAAAGACGGCAATGCTGCTTTCACTTCAGTGCTCAGGGAAGTTCTGATTTATTTCTGCCATTAAATAAAATTCACACAATTACAGGAAGGATATGTTGTTTTGGTTAAGATATACTTCAGAAATATCGAATTGGCATTCTGTTTTAATAACTATGCAATAACATTTATGCAATAACACAGATTTTTTCACTCATATTAAACATGTGGCCCTGTAGTCCTCAGAAATATCCATGTGGTTATGCACTACTTAGCATTTATTTTTATGAGCTTCTTAAGGAATAATTAGACAATAACACAAGTTTTATATTCTTGAAGCAACATAAAGGTATTACTTAAGTCTACTAAACCTTCAGCGATCAGTGAAGTTCTGAAGAGAAAGTACCAATGCCAGTCTATATCTGTCTCTCAGACAGTGCAACGAGCAGGACACCTCTCAGACTACAAGATTATAGCATAAACCAAAAAATATGCATGTGGAAGGGTGGTGGGTAATTCACTGGCACAGGAGACAGACAAGTGAATTTGGCAACACCGCACAGGTGCCCAGTTTTATTTCAGGGTGCTGTTTTTTCTTTAATCCCGCAGATGGCGCTGTGGGTCCGTGGTCTGATTTACCAACGATGGTAAACAGAACCACGGGCATACCAAGCGATGGTACACAATACCGGCGCCCTTGCAGGTGCTTCAAAACAATAATTCAAAACAGAAGGCACAAAGAAAGAGGGAAAATAAAACAGTAACAAAAACTGCAAAGAAAAGGTGCTGCACTTTGCAGCGATATCCCGGTCGCCGCTGCCCATGCGACCCGGATCACCATCCTACACTGCCGGCTCACTAGCCTGCTCTGATATACTAATCAGGGGTCTGCCCAAGGGTTCCCCGCCCTCAATGTCTCGCTCTGAACCTCCGTTTCTTTCTCTCCCACTGATTCTCGGTCGTTGACCAGCGCTTCCGCACTCTCGGCGCGTTTAACAGGACAGAGCTGAGGAAACAACAGAGCGTTAATTTATAGGGCTAACAATCTCCCAAGACACGTCTCTCAGCCATTCAGAGAGGGGGAAAGTCCACACACCCACTTTCCCACCTCCCCGTGTCACTGCCATGAGTCTCAGGTGGTTGTTGGACGACTGCCACCCTCTTCCTGCAGCCCGTGAACACGCCAGCAGAGTCAGCACAGATCTCTCCCTGTTACAGTGCATTATACAGACATTTCACAGGTAAGTACTTTAGTTTTTAATCTTGTGGGTGCTACACATGTGTGAAACTCTCATTGTACCCTGTGTGTCCATGTAGGCTAACCTGGTAATTCAGGAAGGACGTCTGATTGTAGCAAATGCCGAACTCTCCAGTGCTCAGGCACAGCTGGATGAGAAACAGTCCGAGCTGGACAGAGTACAAGCCAAGTTTGATGCCGCCATGAAGGAGAAGTTGGTGAGTAGTCACAGGGGTTTAGGATTCTCAGGAAAGTGGGAGACAAGGTTGGGTGTGGTCTAGTGGTTAGATTTTACTTTGTGCTTGTGGGATTGTTATCCCTACTCAAAAGTAAATGCAGTATACAAACAGAAAGGATGGAAAAGAAAATGTATTTAGAATTATAGACATTTAAATTAAAACAATATTCCACTTTTACAATCAAAACTACTTTTTTGTGCGATCTCATTTTCCAAAGTATCTTGTATTGTTTGTGTGAAGTTGAATTGCTGTGTGTTTGTAAAATACATTATAGTAATCTGTTGTGTATCCGCCCGTCACATATCCGCCCTAACTGTTTATCCACCATGATCATCCTCTTCAGCAACGTTAGTTTATTATTGAACAGAGTAGATTAGTTCAGATATTGTAGATCCAACTCAAGTTTTGTACACTGTGTTGTATGTGCTGTGTGTGCTACCATTGCTGGTAGTGTCACATGAACTGTTCAGTGTGTTGATATGTAAATAAATACTGTTCACTTGTGAAGTGTATCAGCTTCAACCTCCGTATCGATCTCCTGCCTGTCACTCAGCAGCGAATGCACACACCCACACAACAGACGGCTACTCTGTCAAAACCATTAATACCCTGTAGCTTTCTAAACAAGGGATTTAGAAGAGCTCCCAAATAAAAACTGAATATTGTGTGAATATAGTAATTGTTACAGGTGTGTATACTGGTATTTAAAACAGGATTCATTCATCCGACTTTTTACATATCTGCCCTTATTCTGGTCACACCGCAGTCGGCAATGCGATGGATTACTTGTATTTTTAATTGTTGAGGCAGCAAAGGGTTTTTTTTTTTTTTTTTTTAATAAAGCTGAATACAATCAATTATTGTACTATCAAGTTTAGTTTTTGGCCAATTTTGGAAGGTAGGAAGTTTATACATTTTCTAAATGAAATATATCCTTCTGGAAAATCCGCCACAACATAGTTTGTATGTTTTTAATATAAACTAAATGATTTGGAGAGTTGTATAACTTGTTGTATAACTCATGATTTGGAGTATTTTGTTACAATACATAATAAAATTACTCTGTTAAGACTGGCCATAACCAGCTTTACTCAAAAACACTGTGTGTAACTTTGAACCTGCCAAGACCTTTTTTTAATTAAATAATTAACAAGTTTCTTTTGCATGTTATATGTTATCCTAACTATTGAGCAGAGTGGAGTTTCTGATAACATTAGAATGTGGGAGCAGAGTTATACCTCTGAATTAGACTATTTTAAGGTAATGGGCATTCAATTTATCAAAGGGATATTTAAAATACAGTTTTATTGTATTATGCAGGACTTGCTGAATGATGCAGAAGTATGTAGAAGAAAAATGCAAGCTGCATCAAAACTAATAGATGGTCTAAGTGGAGAGAAAGTACGATGGACCCAGCAAAGCAAAGAATTTAAATCACAGATTAACAGGCAAGTGAGAACAGGCTAACAGGGTGCTTTAGAGGGTTACTGTTAGTACTCTTTCAAATTGTAGAAATTCACATTCAGTCATCCCGCATAACAACATGACATGCCACAGTCTCATAGCTAAGAAACATATTGAGGTAGGGGCCTCATATTTGCAGAACTATAAACCCGGCATGTTAAATGTGTTGGTGATCTTATTATATTTAACTCCTAATTTGGCTTCCATATTGAGGTCATGTGATTCCCTTTCAAGTATGAAATGTAGCCATTACCTGATGGGATATAATCTTTTATAGCCCGAATTACCTGAGCACTTATATTAAAGCTGCTCCTTTGTGAGCCCCGTATGTGTCAGCGTCGTCTCCTTCCCCAGGAGATAAATACTAGTGATGTATTTTTGTTCAGCCTTTGCCTGAGGAAGGAGTGAGCTCTGACTTTAAATCATAACTATAGAGGTAAGTTGATTTAATTCCCTTTTTCTTTATATTTTGAAATAACTTTTTTTTTTAAGCGATAATTCTTCTTAGCTTTAGGTTCTAATTAAGTCCCCTCCTCGGCTTTGTGCCCTCTGTGGGCTGACCATGACAGGGTCTTGATCTGGTGGTCCTCCATCCACACCTTGATTGACCTGGCCGTGTGGCATGGAGCATTGTCCTGCTGGAAAAACCAATCCTCAGAGTTGGGGAACATTGTCAGAGCAGAAGGAAGCAAGTTTTCTTCCAGGACAACCTTGTACTTGGCTTGATTCATGCGTCCTTCACAAAGACAAATCTGTCTGATTCCAGCCTTGCTGAAGCACCCCCAGATCATCACCGATCCTCCACCACATTTCACAGTAGGTGCGAGACACTGTGGCTTGTAGGCCTCTCCAGGTCTCTGTCTAACCATTAGACGACCGGGTGTTGGGCAAAGCTGAAAATTGGACTCATCTGGGGGTGCTTCAGCAAGGCTGGAATCAGACAGATTTGTCTTTGTGAAGGACGCATGAATCAAGCCAAGTACAAGGTTGTCCTGGAAGAAAACTTGCTTCCTTCTGCTCTGACAATGTTCCCCAACTCTGAGGATTGTTTTTTTTCCAGCAGGACAATGCTCCATGCCACACGGCCAGGTCAATCAAGGTGTGGATGGAGGACCACCAGATCAAGACCCTGTCATGGCCAGCCCAGTCTCCAGACCTGAACCCCATTGAAAACCTCTGGAATGTGATCAAAAGGGAGAAAAATGGTCACTAGCCATCAAACAAAGCCGAGCTGCTTGAATTTTTGCGCCAGGAGTCGCATAAAGTCACCCAACATCAATGTGAGAGACTGGTGGAGAGCATGCCAAGACGCATGAAAGCTGTGCTTGAAAATCAGGGTTATTCCACCAAATATTGATTTCTGAACTCTTCCTAAGTTAAAACATTAGTATTGTGTTGTTTAAAAATGAATATGAACTTATTTTCTTTGCATTATTCGAGGTCTGATAACGCTGCATCTTTTTGGTTATTTTTGACCAGTTGTCATTTTCTGCAAATAAATGCTCTAAATGACAATATTTTTATTTGGAATTTGGGAGAAATGTTGTGAGTAGTTTATAGAATAAAACAAAGATGTTCATTTTACCCAAACACATACCTATAAATAGAAAAACCAGAGAAACTAATAATTTTGCAGTGGTCTCTTAATTTTTTCCAGAGCTGTATATGTATATATATATATATATATATATATATATGTAATATATATATAAATAGTAGCAAGTTTCTAATTATTTTCTGTTTGTCTTTCAGAAACCCAGCACGCGCATAATATGTCTCTCTGTGCTAGATTCTGTATCCGTACACAGATAGTATACTACGTTAGCCGCCTGTTTTTTTTCGAGACACTCCCAAACCCAAGAATTAATCTTTCTGTCAGAGGACCACAGTTCATAATAGCGACTTCGCCCAGAGGTTGTGAACTTTATATGTGAAAGGTTCGGGTGCGCAGAGATAAATCTCTTTGTGACCCAGGAATCCACCCATATTGTCCCCGCTGTTATTCCCTAGTGGAGAGCAGTCACCTTCTCGGCATAGACCCACTGCCCACAGATGGCCCAGGACTACTGCTCTGCGCTTTTCCACCATTGCCACTGCTTCCGCCATGTTAAAATTGAGCATACTTCCTGATGGCCCTGGTTAAATAGCGGCTGTCAATGTGGTTTGCTGACACGGTCAGGATTGCATACGATGTAGACAACCTGCCCCCACCAGAAAAGGTCACTAGTCACTCCACGAGAGGCCTTGCAACCTCTGGGCGTTATTCCATGGTGCATCTGTCGCAGACATCTCCAGCGCTGCAACACTGCCACTCATTCTGCTCTTTAACATACTCTTTAATTATTGTTCCACTTTAAGTTCTGGGGTAGTTAGCCACACACCTCTTGAACTTCTGCTGCTAAATGCTCAGGTTACTCCATGTAACCTTGCAGCATATACACTGATGGGTGTCCTCATCAGTCCTCGGCCAGAATGCTAACGGCAGTTATCTTCTATTTTAGTATATCTGCCGGATCTGCAAGTCCTTCACTTGCGACGACTTGGGTATTGTATCCCATCAGTAATGGTTACATTCTTTGATTTGAAAGGAAACGGTTATTATCATAAACCTGGTTCCCTGAAATAGAAATGTAACCATTTCCCTTTAAGGTTGCTACGTTCACTCCAACGCTCACGTCTGAAAAGAAAATGGTGCTGAGCCTTATGCGTCACTTGTATACATTTCCTGGGAACTGAGCAAAGGAGCAGCTTTGATATAAGTGCTCAGGTAATTCAGGCTATATGAAATTATATCCCATCAGGTAATGGTTACATTTCTATATCAGGGAAACAGGGTTATGATAATAGCCTAATGTTTTTAAGATTCCGGGGAATAGTGACACTGTACATTGAGTTATTAGACCTTACTTGTAAAACTTTAAGGACTGTTTAAAATTATATTTTTTTAAGGATTGTTGTTTGAACAGTGTTTTTAATTGTCTATGTTTTCGTTATACTTTTCTGCACATTGTTGTATTTATAGACGTTTTTATTGTTTATTAGTTTGCTGCTGTTACTCTACCCTCTGTTTGTAGGCTGGTTGGTGATGTGCTGCTGGCCACTGGGTTCCTGTCCTACTGTGGCCCCTTCAATCAGACCTTCCGCAACATCCTTCTCAAGGAGACTTGGGAAGGGGAGATGCGCTCACGCAAAATCCCCTTCACTGACAACCTTAATCTCATCTCCATGCTGGTAGATCCACCCACGGTGCGAAAACTTGTGATATATAAAGTCTTGTTTATGTACCTGCTGCTGGAAGTAGTTGCAAATACATACTAATTATATACAGTATGGAGGCTTGTTATACAGCATGTCAGTTTATTAGCAAACATTAAGGTGTAAGGATCACAATGGCATGTGATCCCTTGCATAAAGGAATGTGATTCCACTGTTGTTTAATTTGCTCGAACTAACAATGTGCATTTGCCAAAATAAAAATATTCTTTATTTGTTTTTATTAACATATGAATATGCTATGTGTTAAAAAGCTTCCTAAACATCTAAATAAAAAAAAAATTGAAACTATTTGATGTTAAATGTGTAGCTTGTGTCCAACAGCAATGTGGGCTAGTGGTTAGAACTGAGGGACTGTGAGGCAGTGTTGCCAAGTGGTTAGAGCTGAAGGACTGGGAGGTAGTGTGTAGTGGTTAAAGATGAGGCACTAGGAGGGTGGCAGTGTGGTCTGGTGGTTGAAGATGAGAGACAGGGAGGGAGGCAGTGTGAGGTGGTGGTGTGTTCTAGTATCTTATCGGCAACTAAATTGCTAGAATGTGTCATTTCATCTGATGCCTTTTTAATTTGCTTCTATCCCTAGATCAGTGAATGGAACCTGCAGGGGCTGCCAGGGGATGATCTCTCTGTGCAGAACGGCATAATTGTAACAAAGGCAACCCGCTTCCCACTACTGATAGACCCGCAGACTCAGGGCAAAAACTGGATCAAGAAAAAAGAGAAAAACAACGAGCTGCAGGTGAAGGAGTGCTGGGGCCCTAAATGGTTTTGAAGCTTTTAATCCACTGGTTTGCTGTGTAACCCTTGCAGGACCTCATAAGTCTTAAGCAGTGGTGAGAGTGGTTCCCTTTCAAGTATGAAATGTAACCATTACATAATGGGTGTTTACCTCCTAAAGACCCAAAACCTGAATATTCTATACCAAAGCTGCTCAGCCGAAATACAATTCCTTTAATTTTTTTTTATGGGTAATTGACGAACTATACCAAAGCTGCTCAGCCGAAATACAATTCCTTTAATTTTTTTTAATGGGTAGATTGCTGTATTTGCAATTATTATGACAGCCCCACAATAGTATGGCAGTGTGTGTGTGTGTGTGTGTGTGTGTGTGTGTGTGTGTGTGTGTGTGTGTGTGTAGTATGTATATTATAATATATATATATATATATTATATATATAATAATATATAATTATTATATATATATATATGATAGCGATATATATATAGTTCCGAATCTACCTGGTACCGTCATGGTTCCCAACGAATCTACCTGGTACCGTCATGGTTCCAACAGGGCTGTTAGTTTATTTTAACAAGCAGACTTCCTTCAGTCTTGTGTGAGTACTGACTGATTGGCTTTGCCAGTAGCTTGCACAGGTGGGAAACCCTGTACAGTGCTACCTGCGGTAACTGCTAACTGGTGGACCCACACCATACCGGTAACGAGGTCACCAACCCACTCCATTCCTGCTTAAAGAACTGGGACTGAGGTTACCGCACCGGTGCCGTACCATAGCGACCCAGTACCACCGATCCGCTATCAACTAGTGCTTACATCTGCGGTCCAGTACCAAGCCAGTCTTGTCAGGTCTTGAACAGACCCATTGCTGTCTTTAAGCAGACCGAGGCAGCACCTGTGCAGTGTTACTGTACACTACATTGCTACTTGCATAATGCCTGGGTTTTATCCCTGCGAGACATGCAAGGCCAGTCTGCCTGTTGAGGACAAGCACGAAAGATGCTCTTTCTGTTGGGGGCCAGATCACGCAAAGGAGGCACTGGTGAACTGCAGTTTCTGTGAGTTTTGTACCAGCAGAGCTTCTACCACTGATCAAGAGGGCCATGGCAGTCTTGCAATTACCCTGGCCTACAGCAGATAAGACAAGGCATTCCATCTTTGATGACGAGCCTACCACCTCTCTAATACTCCACCTAATCCAGACTTTCTTTTTGGGATCCAGTCGTCCTGGGGTCACCCAGCTACAGCTCCTGCTATTTCCCGGCATGTAGACGCGACATGGTGGTGTCGCAGAACGTAGCAGCTCTACTGCAAAAATTGACTATTCGCATGATAGACCCCCTACTCTCATGGGTTCTACTCCAGGTACACCCTAGTGCCCAAACGTGATGGTGGCCTCAGAACGAACCCCGACCTCAGACAGGTCAACCTGTCTCTGAGCCGAAGGATGTTGCAGTCAATCTGGCGGGGCGACTGGTTTACCACGATGGACCTCAAAGATTCCTAATTCCACATCCCCATAAAAGCAACGCACAGGAAGTACCTACTGTTTGCCTTTCAGGAAACAGCATATGAGTTCCGGGTCTTGCCATTTGGTCCCTCTCTCTAGCTCCCTGTGCTTTTATAAAGTGCATGGAAGCTATCCTGGCCCCATTGAGACTCAAAGCATCAGAGTGCTCAGTTATTTGGATGACTGGCTCAATTGTTATATTTCTTAGTTATTTTACCTCTTGTCTCCAACCTTGTTCACCACTCTCCGAACACCCCTTCACGTGCAGCCAAAGCTGCAAGTCTTTTATAATTTGTGACCGAGGGACTAACTAACTATCAGTTATTATATTATCCCATTCTGCACGGGTTTACAAAGTCTGCGTGACTGTCAGCTTGTTAAACAAGCAGTAGCTGACAGTCACGCATTCTCACAAGGAATTTAAAACAGTACAAAATAACCTGGCGGATGGCGCCTCACTTGCTGTCACCTTCACAAAGTGAGTGAGCGAGATGCATGCATTTTCCATAGAGAAAGCCTGCTTAATTTTTACAGGACAAAGGTTATGCCCCTTACCAATCTTGGCTTTTCCTGTAGACAATCTCGGCATTCCATGTCAACCAATCAATGGAATCTGAGGCTTCCTTCCACCGCCTTTCCAGTCTGACAAGGAGCTGCAGCTCCATGCTCTTTGCCCAGCAGGCATGGCAATTTCGTAGGCTTTATTCCAGGGTGCATCTGTCAAGGAAATTTGCATTGCAGCAGCGTGGGCTACTCCCCATGCTCTTACTAGGTTCTACAGACTTAGGTTGTGGATCCTCAAAACTCTGATTTTGGAACTAGTGTTAAGGACAGCTTCCAAGTCGATACTTACAACACAGGGATAGAGGAGAGTTTCTCCCTCTGTTCTTTAGCCCTAGCTACTTGCTACTGGGGTTCGTAATGGTAATGCACAAGGCATCCTCAGCTTAGCCTTGTAGCATTCCAGTGGTTCTGCAATATTGCCCTTGTGACAGCTTGGGTATACTCACCCATTAGGTAATGGCTGCTTGAAAGAGAATGTTTTTATCATAACCCTGGTTCCCTGAAATAGAAATGTAGCCATTAACCTTCAAGGTCGCTGCGTCTATGATAGCAGCAGGATTTAAGGAAAAATGACTGATGTCTGTGAGTGCTTTCATTTTATGCCCTTGGTGGTGGGCCATGACTGCATCACAGGCTTAGCTGAGCAGCTTTGATATAGAATATTCAGTTTTTGGGTCTTTAGGAGGTAAACAGCCATTCATGGTTACATTTCTATTATATTGAAGCAGGGTTATGATAATAACCTAATGATATGCTCTCAAGAAAATTTACCACAGTAAATCTGCTCAGTAATTTGGGATTTTACAATGCCTTGTCATGTATTTACCATGTTTTACTATGGCTATACATAACTCTTGTTATGCTTTACCTAACTTACCAGTGATTTATCATGCTTTTACAGGCTTTCACAATGCTTTAAATAAACTGAAATGGGTTGCCATAGTATACCACAGTAAACTTCCATATTTCACAGAGGAATACAAAATAAAATAAAACTAAATAAGTAGAAAAAGGTTTTGAGAAGAGTAACACCCTTTTCCCTGAAGGCAACCTCTCTGAATCACAAGTACTTCCGCACGTACCTGGAGGACTGTCTGTCCCTAGGACGGCCGATGCTCATCGAGGATGTGCGGGAGGAGCTGGATCCAGCACTAGATAACGTCTTAGAGAAGAACTATATCAAATCAGGGTCAACTTACAAGGTAAAAATTTAGCGTCAATGGTATTCTAACTGATACAGTGTACTGTAGAGGAAACATAAGTCAGTTTAGCAATCTCACTTTTTATTTTGGTTGAAGGGGTGTTATCAATACTTCAAGTGTAGACCACACCAAATTAACATTTTCTTGACAAAAAGTAAAACAATTAAGAGGATTTTCTAGGTAACATAATAGATAATACATAATAATTAGAAAAATACAATTACAGTGCTACAGTTCCAATGTCATTGCTTTTGATTTGCAACAAATGTTCTGACTGAGGGGTAGATATATTAAGATAGGCCAGATGCAGCACAAACATACCGCAATTTGCATTTTCATTGTGACAGTTCACAAATTATACATTTTGTCGTATGTACTAAGAGAAAGTTAATGAAAAGAGCCGCAAAATATACTAATTTAAATATTTTTTGCATCTTCTTAGTGAGATCTCTAGCATTACATATGCGAGAGTCAAGCAGCATTGTTCAAATAAATAGTGGGAGTTGAGTTGTGGTTTGCTGTAGCAGTGTGTGTCCGAAAAATAACGTCTATACATGCAAGGGTGCAAGAATCAAAACAACATTGTTTCCCTTTCAAGTATGAAATTCACTGACCTGAGAGAGAGATAGATCTAAGAACAGATAAGTACATATAGGGTTATGTCTGATTGTTCACTTCTGTCATATCACTTATTGTGATTATTTTACTTGTTTTAGTAAAAATGTTCTTCATGTACTGTGCACTCAGCCATGGTTGTTTGTTAGTCCCTCAGCGTTCTTGTGCTCTGCGCGAAGCTGACTGCTCTGCTGCCCCTTCCTCGGGATCAAATGCCTAAGCTGGCTACTGGTGCTGTCATAAACTGCTAGCTTCAGTTGAAGTGAAAAATAAAAATTGTGTTTTTTTATTGTAAAAAATATATTAAAATAACGATAACTCTTTGTTTACTGTTTTGTGTGAAAACAAATTGTTTTCTCTGTTGTACTGTTTGCTTTTTTTCACAGAAATATTAACGCGGTTTGCAGCTTTTCCCACAGTGTCTCTGTATTGCAGAATTAGTGTGAAGACTATTAGGGCTCTAGCAATGGGCTTTCCTTGGGTTCAATGTGTGGTTAGCCAAAAAGCGATATAGGTGAACATCCCTATCTCGCTCCTGCTTCCGTTCCCACCGGTACTTTGTACAATGAACAAGGTTACCTTTCAGATTCACTAGCAGTTGCTGGGGTCAGATCTACTTCGGGTCTGATTGCTTGCAGTTCTTCCTGCAGTGTTTCATTGACGCTGTGGTCTCTGCTTGCAGTACCATTGCAAAGACTGTCACGGCAGGGTTTTTCAACCGACATTGAACCACGGCGGTCTGCTGACAGTGTCTCGGCACTGTCTGCAGGCTCTATTTTAGTGGACACATTCAGCTCACCTACGCTTAGGCATAGCGCAGGGCAGTGTTACCAAGACAGAAGTTGTCACCACAGATGTGTCCAGACTCGGCTGGGGCGCTGTGTGGAATGACAGGAGAGCACAAGGAATATGTAGACCCTTGTGGCAGGGTCTCCTAAATATTCTGGAACTGCAGATGGTGTTTCTAGCTTTGCAGAATCTTTTACAGGAGGTGCAGGGGAGACCAGTATCCGAGACAGCTTCTGTATGGCATTCCTCCACTCGCCATGCTCCAGTTCTGTTTCGAAAAGATCAGGTAAGACCGGGCCAGGGTGTTATTATTGGCCCAGGAGACTGTGGTTTTCAACACTGATACATCTCCTGAGAGGCCAGCCGTGGAATCTACTGAAACGATGCGACCTGCTCAGTCAGGCACGGGGGACGTTGTGGCATCCCGACCCATTGAGCCTGCAGAACGACACTCTACAGAATACGAGAGCGCAATCCACACGTTCCCAGTATAAGTACAAGTGGGGCATTTTTCAAATGTGGTACCTGCCTAAGGGATTAGACCCTACAACCTGTCCCACAGGAGTTATACTGCAGTTTTTACTGTTTGATGAGGGGAAATGATGAGCTTATTTCCTGGCGGGGCAATTTTTAAAGGGTGCTTGGCCCTTCGGCCACCCATGAAGGACATTGTCCCTCGTTGGAGGCTTAATGTGGTGCTGGAAGCCCTTATGAAATCTCCGTTTGAGCCCATGCATTCAGCGGAGCTGAAATATTTATCAATGAAAGCGGCTTTCTTGCTTGCTATGATGAAAGTAGCAAAAGCCTGCTTAATTTTTGCAGAAGCCAGGGCCAAAGTCACACTTCGCACTAATCCTACTTTTTTGTCAAAAACCATCTCAGCATTCCACATGAACCAGACGGTGGAGCTTGAGGCTTTTCATCTGTCTCCTTTCCAGTCTGATAGAGAGCTGCAGCTCTATACGATTAAACTCAGCAGGGCTTTTCCCGCCCCACTCTGTTAGTGTGCAGGGCTCTCTCCTGCTGCCCTGCCACAGACGGCCTGTTACAGCATAAAATTAGAGGTGAGTTCTCCCTCAATTTTTTTAGCTCTAGCTACTTGTACTGAGGTTCCTCATGGTAATGCACAAGGTGGCCTTGGCTGAGCCTTGTAGCTTTTCACTTGGTCTGCAATATTCCTTGCTACAGCTTTGGTATGTCTATCCATGAGGTAATGGTTACATTTCGTACTTGAAAGGGAATGTTAGGTTATTACCATAACCGTGGTTCATTGAAATAGAAATGTAACCATTAACCTTCAAGGTTGTTGCGTCTTTTGCAGCAGTCTTGAGGGAAAAGGATGTTTTGAGTTACTGCAGTCTCTTTTATGCCCTCGGGGGTGGGCACGACTGCATCATGGGCACTACTTGCGGCTTTGGAATATCGATTCAGGTTAGATGGTATCAGAAGATTAATACCCATGAGGTAATGGTTACATTTCTATTTCAGAGAACCAGGGTTATGATAATAACCTAACGTTTTGTTCAATGTAAACGTCATCTGTACAATGCATTCTGTTCCGTCTTCATTTTACCTATTTTAATAGTGTTATATATAAAAAAAAGAAAGGCAGTTTAATCCCATCAGATTCTATAGTGGGGCCCCCACCTTCACCCCCAAAAAGCTTTTCATAATCTTACAGTATCCCCTCCCCCGGTCTGGGCGGTAGACTCTCGCGATCCCCCCACCTGGGCGCTGGAGATCCTGCTACCTGGGCTGTTGTTCTGTTTATAGCTGCCTCCAGGTAGCAGAGCAAAGTCTTAGATATAGCTCCAGCCGATTCGGAATGTTTGTAGAATGGACTCGTATCAAATAAACTAGCTAATGAGATTTGGGAAATATATTTCCTTTCGAAATTAGGTCTTAAGGATGACCTTATGGCGACGAGGACGAAGTCTTTCAAGAAGGGAAACCGGAGTTCGGATATGGAATTATTAAAAAAAAAAAAAAAAAAAAAAAACAAGCAAACAAACAACTGTGGCCGGCATAATATTCTCGGTGGTGGCATTTGATTCACAAAGTCAGTCATTGGAAAAATATTGTGAAGTATTATTGCATTTCTTTGCGGCAAATGACATTGAAGAAGTGGGAAAAAAAGAAATCTATATTAATTAGCGTTGTGGGAGCTCAAACATATAGTTTGATAAGGAACTTGTTAAACCCTGAAAATCCTGGGGATAAATCGTTTCAAGAATTGGTGGATTTGTTAAAAAAAACATTTTAACCCAAAGCCCAGTGAAATTGTACAAAGGTTTAAGTTTGTCTCAAGATTGCAACTATGGAGATACACTAACGCAGATGTTACAAGATTGTTTAGTATGTGGCATTAATGAGGATCGAATCTAGAGAACATTACATTGGCGGATTTAACTTTCGAACAGGCACTGAAAATAGCTCAAGCTATGGAATCAGCGAATAAAAATGTACAAGATTTGCAAGTCAGGGCGGCAGTATCCTGTAATAGGGTGCAAGGGGAACAAGCTGCCGGGCGTATGGGTTTTAGGCTAGAGGAACGTGGCTCTCTTTTTTTTTTTTTTAAATTTAGTCGTTGCCAATTATTTTTGTTATTTTCTCCCAATTTGAAATGCCCAATTATTATTTAGGCTCAGCTCACCGTTACCACCCCTGCACTGACCCGGGAGCGGCGAAGACGAACACATGCTGTCCTCCGAAGCGTATGCCATCAGCTGACCGCTTCTTTACACACTGTGGATTCACCATGCAGCCACCCAGGAGCTGCACCGTCGGAGGACAGCGCAGCTCCCAGGAAGCCAACAGTCAAGCCCGCAGGCGCCCAGCCAGATTACAGGAGTCGCTGGTACTCAGTGAGTTGAGGACACCCTGGCCGACATAAACCCTCCACTCCCCCAGCGACCCTCAGCCAATTGAGCGCCGCCTCCTGGGAACTCCCATCCACTTTCGGCTGTGGAATAGCCGAGACTTGAACTGGCAACGTCCACGCTTTAGAGCGCATCCTGCACTCATGTAGAGCGCCTTGGCTGGATGTGCCACTCAGGAGCCCCCAGGAATGTGGCTCTGTGAGGGGAAATAAAGACTGTTACCGTTGTGGAGGATTGCATTTATCGTCAGAGTGTAGATTTCAGCAAGGAAAGTGTTATTGTTGTGGTTTGAAAGGCCACATTGCTAAAGTTTGTAGAAATAAAAATAAAGTAAATGTGAGTAGGCCAACACCAGAAAGAAAAACCAAGGAAAATGCTGGGAATTTTCAAAGTTCTTACCGTTCGTATAATCTTGAAGGAGCTGCAGAGGAGGAAGAAAACATGTTCACAATGTTTAGAGTAAAATACACTATTGTGTTCAAGGCAGGGAAATATCATGGAAACGCGGATGCTTTGAGCCATCTACCTGTAACAGAGGAAGTAACAGACGAAGGAATCAAGAGACAAGTGTTAATGATGCACCATTTGGACACCCTGCCTGTGAATACTATGCAAATCTGCCTATGGACTGGAAGAGATCCTGTATTGGCTCGAGTTAGAGAGTACGTAATGAGAGGGTGGCCGGAGCTGGAGGAGGCATCAGAGTTAAAGCTGTACTGCACCCGAAAATTAGAAGTGTACAAGACAGATGTGTATTGTGGGGGCCTTGAGTAGTTATTCCTAGACAGGGCAAGGGTAATGGAAGCTGTTTTACTAGTATAGCGTTCCAAACTTTCATGAAGAAAAATGGCATCCATCATGTGACTTCTGCTCCTTTTCACCCTTCGTCTAATAGATTGGCAGA
This sequence comes from Polyodon spathula, assembly GCF_017654505.1. NCBI lineage: Eukaryota > Metazoa > Chordata > Actinopteri > Acipenseriformes > Polyodontidae > Polyodon > Polyodon spathula. The sequence goes on from NC_054539.1 coordinate 53,361,636, forward strand.
GAGGGCAGTTCAGACTTTAAAAGACGGAATTAAGAAGATGCAAGGAGGTACTATTGAAGCTAAAGGCTCAAGATTCTTGTTTAGTTGTCGAATTACACCGCATCCCTAGTGTGAAGACCAGAGTGCAAAACAAACAAATTAAGCAAAAAGAAATCCATGATAAGGGGTCAAAACTGAGAAGTTTCTTATCAGGGGATAATGAATTTTAGTGGTGGACCAAAGATAAGTGGACAATCTCCCTTGCCCCAGGGGGAACTCTGACGCTCTACCGGAGAAGGGAAAGTGCCAAGTTATCTGAAGGATTATATTAGATAATGTTAGATCTGTTGTTAGTATAGAGGGCAAAAATGCACCCTGATCTCACAAGGAAGGGATGGCAGTCTACCGTGACCTTCCCATGCACACACGCAAGCACACACAACACACAAAAAAAAAAAAAAAAAAAAATAATATATATATATATAAGATATATCTATATATATATATAATAATATATATATATATATATATATATATATATATATTATATATATATATAGGCCAAGAAAGAGCGGGCAAATATATATATAGATTATGATATATTAATATTAGATATATATTATATATATATATATATATATATATATCCTTCTAGACAACATTTGTAAACCACCACCACCAGGTGTTTGGGGTTATGTTAAGTTAAGAGCGGTGGGTTGTAAAAAAAAAAAAAAAAACATAGTTACAATGGCAAGCAGTGTTGCCAAGTCTCACGAGAAAAAAAAGCGGCACTGCCTTTCAAAACAAGACCGACACAAGCCCAACCCATTTCTGAGGGAAGGGAGTGGGGGTATTCATACCAATTCTATATATTTTTTAGTAGTTCTAGTTTTTCTTAGTTGAACTGGTGGGGATAGGATGATTGTAAAATTCTAATGACGTGCATATATACTGACACCAGTCACGCAACCCGCGACTCTTAAAAAATTAAAGCGACATTTTAAAAATACAAGCCCAATTCTGCGTATTGTAAGCGGACTTGGCAACTGTGATGGCAAGCAAAAATCTACAGATGGAAAGAAAATCATTCTGTTCCACTGCCATATCAAGTTGTGTCATTAACAGTTTAAATTCAAATTGAAAACCAAATACGTAGGATGAAAAGAGGAGGATTTTTTTTAGGTCATCCTCAAAGACCTCATTCTGAAATGAAATACATTGTTTCTGAATCTCATTTGCTAGTTTATTTGATACGTATCCATTCTGCAAACGTTCCGAATCAGCGGGAGCTATATCTAAGACTTTGGGGGCATGTGTTGAAACAGCACAGTGCTGCTATAATTGTGGATAGGTCCCTTCATTAGTTGGAAATGAGAACAACTCTATCTTGGTTTCCTTTTTCCGCAACCACTTGCACAGCACAGATGTTTTTTTGTTTGTTTGTTTTTATTGAATGCAACATTAATCATAATAATACATCAAAACACAACATGCGAAGGAAACATGTACATGGAAAATTAGACGAACCATGTTTGTCACACAGACTAGTGTGTTTCCACACGGTGGTAATGTGGCTTATACAATGCTTCACTGGGCAAGCGCCAGTACGTTTCAAAGCACATGTGAGGGTACATTCGGAAGTCATGTTTTTTGGCTCAGAGAGATGTTTGAGAACGGTGATTTTGGACATCATGCATTATGCAGATGTTTGGGCACAGAGAGATTATTATACAATGACCAAATACATTCAGAACAGCAAGGTGGGATAGTTTATGTTTTATCTTTCATGTAGTGCTGATGTACCCTTTAACAAATTGATGCAATTGTGTCGCAGTTGTCGGCAGTTTTAGTACATCTCATTATAATATTTTACAAATTTATGTAGGAATGTCCATAATTACATATTCATCTAAAGTTGAACTGCAAAGAAAAACTGCTGCCCAAAGCATTACCTAAAAAGCTGCTAACAGCATTGCGCATGTTTAGTACATTTCACACTGGACTTCTGACTCATTTGCAGCTGGTTTGTGACTATTGTGACAGGCACAACACTATAGTACATCTACCCCTAAATGTTTTGAATACTTACACGTTGTGTTGGTTTTCAAAATCCTCCATTTTCTTAATCACAGTTGTATGCATGGGGATCAATTTACACTTTTTCTGTAAACTCATTCAGACTTATCAGTATCTTCTTTGTTGTTCCCAGGTGAAAGTGGGAGACAAAGAAGTAGACATTATGGATAACTTCAGGCTTTACATTACCACAAAGTTACCAAATCCTGCCTACACCCCAGAGATCAGTGCCAAAACCTCCATTATAGACTTCACTGTGACCATGAAGGGCTTGGAGAATCAGCTGCTGGGCAGAGTCATTCTCACTGAGAAATATGTAAGCTGCATCAATGAATCTCCCCTCCCAGCACCCAGCCATTTCCATTCTTATCTCTGAAGTATCCAGGATTAGAGATGGGGAGTTGTCACTTTGTGACAATTTTTGTAGTGACATCAAGGTACCAGTAATTAAGCATCTCTTTCAGGGGAGCTTATACATTTTTTTGTAAATCTATGCTTCATTTCTCATAAACTGTTTCAGATGCTGACTTCATATTTTTTGTCTTCTTGAAACTCCTTGGGCAAATCCTAATGGTTTGTTTGAATGTTAAATGTTTTGACCGGTCAGCTAATATATGGCTGCATTGTTGTGGTCATGTGACTTTTTGATTTCTCGATGCTGAAGACCAAATGTTTTGAGATACTGGCTTCATTTATACTCATCTCTATTCTATGATTCTCTGTCTAAGTCAAGTTTGGGTAGCATTCAATAAAAAAATATTTCACACATCAATAATAATATAGTAAAAAGTGGTAAAATTGCATAAGGCATAAAGAAAATGAATTCCTTTTCCTACATGCCTGACAAGGGTTTCTAGTCAACGAATATCCCTGTGCCTGAGAGCTTCTGTGTTTGTGTTAGGAACTGGAGGCAGAGCGGGTAACGCTGATAGAGGATGTCACTGCAAACAAGCGCAAGATGAAGGAGCTGGAAGATAACCTGCTGTACAAGCTCAGTACCACTAAGGGTACCCTCCTAACCCAGTTTTATCACAATCACCTACCGTATATTTATATTGCTCACTGAATGCAGTAAAACTTATTTAACTTCAATCTGAAGAGGACAGCAAAAATAAAAATTGAAAAAAAAAATTGAGTAAATGAAAAAAATAACACAACACCTCAGTACAATGTGTTTTTTTTGTGATATAGCTTAGAACTTAACCCAAGTTGATATGTGTGAAATCCAGGTATAGACAAATAATTTGAGATATAGACACTGGACTTATATATGAATTAAACCCCATAGAGAGAGTGTTAAAGAAGTTGCTTATTTTCATTGCAATAATGTGTGTGTGTGTGTGTGTTTAAGGTTCCCTGGTGGATGACGAGTCTATGATCGGGATCCTGAGCACTACAAAGCAGACCGCAGCAGAGGTGAGTGAGAAGCTGCATGTTGCCGCAGAGACTGAGGTGAAGATTAACAACGCACAGGAGGAGTACCGGCCTGCCGCCTCCCGCGGGAGTATCCTCTACTTCCTCATCACTGAGATGAGCATGGTCAACATCATGTACCAGACCTCCCTCTCGCAGTTCCTCAAGATCTTCGACCTCTCCATGGCCAAGTACGCACAATAGAAATGCAGTATTTTACATTTCATTACTGTTAGTTTGTAACAAATGTTAGAACGACATGTTGTCAATACCAAGATAAATTACTTGCCTAAAAGATAGGTTTAAAATATTGCTACTACCAATGTTAATTCAATAGATCTACTGTACAATAATCCAAACCTGCTATCCAAACAGGTAGCAAATTCAGACAGAAGATTTATTAGTATTCAGGCAGTGTCTGGCCTATTATTCCTAGTGAGCAATAGGCATTGCAGACACTCATCCTTTGTTAATGAAGAGATTCACCTACAGCGATGGCTGTTGCAGGTCAGAGAAGTCCCCGCTTGCTCAGAAGCGCATCGGTAACATCATCGAGTTCCTGACCTTCGAGGTGTTCAAGTACAGTGTTAGAGGCTTCTATGAGAACCACAAGTTCCTCTTCACACTGTTGCTGGCCCTCAAGATTGACCTGCAGAAAGGATACGTCAAGCACAATGAGTTTCAGATTCTTATAAAAGGTGAAACAAACCCCAGCAGAAAGTCACTGCACTCACAGCACATACATAACAAACATTTGTCCAGCATTAAAAATAAAACTACACCAAGAAAAGCATTTCGTCTAATACCTTCTTCAGTGTACAATTTTCAGTAGCAAAAGCGTGACGATGTTTACATTTAAAAGGCACATTTTATGTTAACTTGTATAATTGGCCGAAAGTTGCTTTATAAAGTCGAATTAACCCTGCTGAATAATGATATGTTAACATATTGAATGACATACTGTTTTGTAGTTTTATATGTACTTGCAAAAGGCACATGTGTCATTGTGCACAAGATATTATGGAACTATGATCAAAAGTGCTTGGGCTGTTGAAGGATGGACAATGACACCTGTGCCTTCTGCCAGTTCTGTTGTCAATTCAACTCTTGTCTTCTTTCTATTCCTTAAGGATATTATCTTCAAGTATTGTTCATCCTTGTTAGACAGCTTTTTGGGTCTTCCAGTTCGGAGTTTGTCAATTACAGATGATGTTTATCTATACTTGTTGATTATGCTTCGGGTGCCACACCTTGAAAAACAAGTGATGAATGCAATTTAACTCAATGTTTTTCCTGCTTATGCATGTCAAGGTTGTTATAATAGTAGAAAACACTAGTGGAGGCTTTGAGTAAATTGTTGATGCTTATAATGCATCAGAGTAGAAAAGTGCAACATGCCTAAGATTTCGCACAGTGTGTGTGTGTGTGTGTGTGTTTGTGTGTGTGTATGTCCATATATAATATATATATATATAATATATATATATATATATATATAACATTTAAAAAGTTTCTATTAGCAACTGAAAATATTATACCTGCCTTATCTTTGGGTCTGGTTCATAATGAGTTGCTGAACTTGTTTGTCCCTGTGTGTTCTCATTCTGCAGGTGGAGCTGCCCTTGACCTGAAGGCCTGTCCTCACAAACCATTCCGCTGGATCCTAGACATGACCTGGCTGAACTTGGTGGAGCTCAGTAAACTGACCCAGTTTTCAGAGATCATGAACCAGGTGATGTAATCTGTGAGCCTCCCAAGGTAAACATGTCTTCTTAAGAAAATACTGTCTCTCACAAAAGACTGATGTTCAGGAAGTTGTATTCCAGTACTTACATTCTTTTTCTTTTGGAATCAGTTTTTCTCACAAATTCAGCTAATCTCTTGACCACTCTTACTCCAGACGTATACACCCCTTTTCGTCAAGTAAAAAATGTTGATTGCAACAACACCAGCTTTCTGGCATTGTGTTAAGGATCATTTTCTCAAAACAGTTGACTGCTCATAAGGAGGGTTTTGCTCCATGCAGAAAGTAGCTGTACTAAAATGTTTCTTTCCATGTGTTCAAACGTGTGTATAGGTATCTCGCAATGAGAAGGGTTGGAAGTTGTGGTTTGACTCAGATGCGCCTGAAGAGGAGGTGATCCCTGATGGATACAGTGACTCTCTAGATACGTTTCGGAAATTGCTGCTCATCAGGTCAGAGTCCACAAAGATTTCATCTTGTAGACAAACTGTACACTGCTTTTGATCTATTACTGTGCCAGTTCATTACCTGTATGTGTTATTGTTGCTTATGAATAAGCTGTACTGTTAGGGGGTTGATGCTTCTCTCATGTCTCCAATGCTAGGTCTTGGTGTCCTGACTGCACTCTCACCCAGGCCAGAAAGTACATAGGCGACTCAATGGGAGCAAAGTTTGCAGAATCCGTGATCCTGAACTTGGAGAAGACATGGGAGGAGAGTGATACGCGCACACCTCTCATCTGCTTCCTGTCCATGGGCTCTGATCCTACCAATCAGATTGATGCCTTAGCGAAGAGGCTGCGGCTGGGTGGGTGGGGCACCGCACGCATCATAGTACAAACACTACAGCAGCTTCTAAAACTTCTGAATCTAAGGACCAAGATTGCTAGTTCTGATTACCTCCCTCTCTTTCTGACATAAAGTAAACTACCTGATTTCATTCACACCAATAAAGATATTCCAATAGGATGTGATCTGCTATTATAGTTTTATTTCCTCTTCAACCCAAATAATCTTTACCAGACATAAATATATTTCTAATATTAGTTCCCAAGGAAATATTACATTATTAGTACTGTTAAACTAAAAATATTGTCTTAGCTCCTAAATATTTTCAAGTTAGAAATTACCCTCTGTCTTCTGTCTCTCTGTCTCTCTGTCTACAGAATGTAGAGCTATCTCTATGGGACAGGGACAGGAGGTGCATGCAAGGAGGCTTATACAGATGTCAATGCAACAGGTGAGAATGTCTCTGCTATTCATTTTGAGCGACTGTGACTACAGTAGGTTCCCAGGAATGTCCTGACTGACTGAGCAACTTTGTGACTGGTGCTCCAGGACTGTCCTGACTGACTGAGCAGCTTTGTGACTGGTGCTCCAGGATTGTCCTGACTGACTCTGAGCAGCTCTGTGACTGGTATTCCAGGACTGTCCTGACTGACTGAGCAGCTTTGTGACTGGCGCTCCAGGACTGTCCTGACTGACTCTGAGCAGCTTTGTGACTAGTGCTTCAGGGCTGTCCTGACTGACTCTGAGCAGCTTTGTGACTGGTGTTTCAGGATTGTCTTGACTGACTGACAGCAGTTTTTTGACTGGGTTTCCAGGACTGTCCTGACTGACTGTGTCTCCTCAGGGCGGCTGGGTCCTGCTGCAGAACTGCCACCTAGGTCTGGAGTTCATGGACGAACTGCTGGAGACCATCACCACTACAGAGACCATGAACGAGACCTTCCGTGTGTGGATTACCACCGAGGCACACGAAAAGTTTCCAATCACATTGCTGCAGGTTAAGCTCCCTCACAACCATATGATACCTGATACCCAGAGGGGGCTCTTACTTTAGCCCTGCCATCCATTCACTTTATAGCTGTCAAATGTGTTGTGGTTGAGTAAGGCATTTGTCATTTAATTTCTTAAGTTTCCTTTAGTATTTATAAATGTAGTACTTCAGGTGTTTAATACTTATGGATGGTAGTCTTGATTAAAATATCTGATTGCAGGCCTTGCTGTCAGGTAGTCTTGCACTTTCAAGGTCATTCACCTGGAGAGTGAAATTGGCCCCACCCATTTCAGGTCCGCTTTTCCCGTTAGTAACCAACAAGCTACTCCCCTTAATGACTTTACAGCCAGTAGGATGCTTTGATGCTTTGACCTAGCAAATGAAGCAGTACAATATTTCCTGGAAGGCAAGGCAAACAAACTAGAACTTTATTTTACCTTGATAAATACTTGCAATATTTAACATTTCTTATGTGTTTTTTGTTGTAGTCATGCTCACATTAAAAACTTTGAATCTATACTTTTCATGTGAGTATTATGTGTGGCAGTGATTGAAACGAATAGGAATAGTCTGGAAATTTCTTGTGCAGTCAGTTATCTGTATTGTTTTTTTCAATACAATATTTTGTGTTTTTTTTTTATTGTTTACATTTTTATTATTTATTTTGCTTAGAGATGCATTCTATGACCCAAGGGACCTTACAAAACTTCATGAAAGTTTTGTTGAAAAATATTGATGTTTGGGCAGATTACAAGACATTGTTTCACCTGAGTGATTGCAAAGACATAATACATGTTTATTCTCATGGTCTTTATAAACAATAATGGACACTGCTCTTGATTTATTTTCTCAAAATAAATATTTAAAAATAAAATACTAGTTACACATTTCATTATTATCAGTCATAAGGAAAAAAAAAATGTACCTGATACATTTAGTTCACGAAATAGTATATGCTTATATCCACCTGTTCTTGATATTTATAAATGTTGTAAAAACATATATATTAAAACACGAGACAGAATACATGTTCTAATATAATTATAAGTCAAATATATCAGATTTACAATGTTTCCTCTTTTTTTATTCGCTTTAAACAAATGTCTGTGATGTTTTGTTTCTGCCTGGCTGCTGTAAACTTTAGACTGTAAACTGCACTTTAGACACTAAATGCCTCTCTCAGTGACCACATGAAAAAAAAAAAACTATCAGGAAGTGAATATCATTCCCTCCCCTTTCCATTGGTGTATGTTTCAAGCCTGTACTGCAAAGTACAGTGGCCTGGTAAGTCTAAAAAACAAAGTGCTTTTTTTATCGGGTGTACATGATCATCGTTCTAGAAGCCCACTTCAGCTTAATCGTGTTAGCAAGATCTCAGTCCTTAAAGGGTTAACTGGAGGAAGGTGTTTTTAAACTTCAATAAAACAATCAATAGAAATTGCATGCTTAATAGTTGGTTAAATAAGGCATACATTACAGTCAGATGCCTCTTCTGTTCTAGTCTTCCATAAAGTTCACCAACGAGCCTCCTCAAGGAGTACGTGCAGGCCTGAAACGAACATTCATAGGGATCAGTCAGGACCAACTGGATGTCACTAACCTGCCCATGTGGAAACCAATGCTCTATTCTGTGGCTTTTCTGCACACTTGTGTACAGGTAACTTGGTTATACAGAGCTAAAGAGGGGGCAGGTAACTTGTGTAATACACAGAGATAAAGAGGGGGCCGGTAACCTGACTACACAGCAATAGAGAAGGGATTAGTCAAGATGCCCAATAAGAATATTTCAATAAACAAGTTACCAAATAAAGAAAGAAGATTTTAATGCTTTATTTAATGTACAGGAGCGAAGGAAATTTGGTCCCCTGGGCTGGAATATTCCCTACGAGTTTAATTCCGCAGATTTTACAGCAAGTGTCCAGTTTGTACAAAACCATCTGGATGAATGTAGCACCAAGACGGTAAGTGTTAATGTGCACTGAAACATACTGTATCTGTTTATTTAACTGAGCTGACTGAAATAACCAAACGTGTTAATGGGCTGGATTTTCCTCTTCTTTCAATAAGTTATGTTGAAAAAAACACTTGATTTCTTCTGTTTTGAGAATTCCATTTAGGAAGTATCTGAGAAGTTCTTAAATATCCTATTTAGGACATTTTGTGAAAAATAGAACGTTGCACATATTTAGCATATTGCACAACTTTGGACAGTGACAGAACAAAGTGTAACTCAATTTATCCCCCCTTCTGTGTCTCCAGGGAGTTTCCTGGGTTACAGTGCGCTACATGCTGGGAGAGGTGCAGTATGGGGGCAGGGTCACAGATGACTATGATAAGCGACTTCTCAACTGCTTTTCCAGGGTAAACTGCCTTTTACAGTACTTTTACTGTTCATTACACATTGCCTATATGTTGAAACGCTATGCTGCCTGAAGCCACCATCTACTGTCTCTCACACAGCTGGTACACTGATAATATTGTGAAATCTGGTATTTCCCGTCTTGGTCTATTACAACTGGAGTGTTTCTCATGTTTTCAGTCTTAATCCTTCTGTGTACTCATCATGCAGGTGTGGTTCAGTGAGAAGATGTTTGAGCCGACCTTCTGTTTCTACACCAACTACAAGATCCCTGTGTGTAAAACGGTGGAGCAGTATCTGGAGTTCATCCAGTCTCTGCCAGCAGTGGACACCCCCCAGGTGTTTGGCCTGCACCCCAACGCTGACATCACGTAATACTGCAAGCTCTCCTTTATCTAAACATTTAATAAGATTTTAGTTTTATCTGCACCGTTAAATCAAAACAACTTCAGTCTGTATGTTAAAGGGTTTTTAGTTGGTTTAAACTGCTAACTTGCATCATTTAACTTGTTAAAATTGTGTTTTTTAAATCAACCTTAAAACAGTTCTGTGACATCACCCATTGATCTTTTGACTAATTAATTATACAAATCTTTCAGCTAAAAGTGGTTGTGAAGAGAAGGGGAGTGCGGGGCAGATATATTGTTGAGTAACAACACAGAAAACTGTTAATTCGTCAGCTAAACCACGGGTGCTTTTGTGTCTTTTCGTTCACATAAAGTCAGAAAAAAACAACATATGAATCCAAATTAACATGTATTTATACTAAAGTAATACAAAAATGACTACAAAAGATTTAGAAGTGAGTAGTTTTTCGAGATTTACGATTATACTGTAAATTTATACTTTTGAGGCATAAGCAATTAGGAAATAACACTTACAACCCAGGAACAAAAATTGTGTTACATAGTGTAATTATTCACAAATGTAATATACTTTGTTTTAACATACACCATATTCAGGTCTATACGCAATTGCTTACCTTCCCGCATACAGCTATTGTCTTTTAAAACCTGTCCTTTTATAGCTGCCTAGCTTATTAAATTACGAACGGGTGGATTAATTTAACTGATTGTCATGACATTTTGGCAAATGCAGTTTTTCATTCCTCATTTAAACAGCAATAACTGCATTTGTTATTTTCAGGAACAAAAGCAATTATAGACTTAAACTTACTTTCCTGGCTTTAACCACTGTTCAAACAACCTTACAGACCATTTACATACTTCTCAAAAACCCAGTGCTGGCAATGACATTAGGTCTTCATCTGTTTTAGGTTTGGCAAAACTATCAATTACTTTACTCTACGTTCCCTTTCAGATTCCTTAGTTTTTTTGCATTTTTATTTTTCTAATGTCACTTTCATGTTCTACACTTTTGTCTCAAAGTGGAATTTCAAAACTCAGAGCAACTCATATTAACAACATTCTTGCAATGTTTAAGAAACATTGTAACTGTTTGAAGTAAGCGCAACAAAGGAGCAAAAACCAAATCCAATTACTGAATTAATAATCAATTGAATCTCATTATCGAACAAGTGTCAATTAGGAAGAAATGTTTTAAGTGGCATAAACAACTCAAAAAGTGTTGAATCGGATTCAACACTCAGCGCTGTTTGTCCTGTACTTTTAATGCATACCTAAATAATCCCCTAAATACCTTTTATTTATTAAAATCAAAAACAGGCTTAGTGTTTTATAGAAAGTGAGTGCCATTGCTACTCTGTGATGAAGGAAATCAAGAGACTGTTCTCCAGTGGGGCCAGGGTGTGCCAGTAGAATAAAGTCCTGTTTGCTTGTTCATTTGATTTTCATAATGGATTCAATAAGATGATGAATGGGGTTCTTAGCTGGCATGCATGATTCTCTGATTCCAGCCTTGATCCCTGTGTGTGCAGGTATCAGAGTAACACCTCCTCAGAGGTGTTGAACACCATCACCAACATCCAGCCTAAGGAAAGCGGAGGGGGTGCTGGGGAGACCAGGGAGACCATTGTGTACAGAATGGCACAAGACATGCTGGAGAAGCTGCCTCCTAACTACCTACCACATGAGGTGAGGCAGTGCTGGAATTAACTAACCAACTGTTATTACTACCTTCATTACAACGTTGTATCATAGGAAATGCTGCCACATCCTTTGCCTGACTCTGCCTCTTTCAGCATGTTCTTTGTGTAGCTAATTGAAAAAATGGAGCTGTAAGAAAACAGGATCTTTAACCTGGACCGCAATAACAATTGCTTATAAAAGAAATGCTAGAATACACATTTTCAAAGAAAATGTCTAAACTTAAAAAAATGGTTGTGTATGTGAACTTACTTATACATTTGTGAAAATCTACAAGAGTTTGCGAATCAAACCCTAACTCTTTGAAGTCATCTGTTAGGTCATTTTTTTTCTTACATGGCCTCAGCTTTGACTTTTGCAGAGCTGCACGCCCAGTTACTTTCTATCCCACGCACTGCTCAGATGCTCTAACACACACTGCCTGGCTAACCCTCTGTGTTTCCCAGGTAAAAGCCCGTCTGATAAAAATGGGAGCCCTGAGCTCCATGAACATTTTCCTGCGGCAGGAGATAGACCGTATGCAGAAGGTGATCTCCCTGGTGAGGTCAAGCCTGAGCGACCTGAAACTGGCCATCGAGGGCACCATCATCATGAGTGAGGTGAGGGACAGGAGACAGACTGACACCCTCAGAGGAACATTAGAACAGAAGAAAAGCCATTGGCACTATTCCAACTACTCTTGTCCGATTGCCATGAATCTGTGTCTACACAATTTCCTAATGTGTCCTCTGGTCTTGTTCCTTTTGCTAAGTTTGAAATAGTGTCTGGTGTTGACCTTGTTGATCCTTTTCAAGATGTTACACTAGAGCCACAGTCTGTGCCTGTCTGCTCATATTCCTGTGCTTATCCCTGGCTTTCTATACAGAACCTGCGAGACGCTCTGGACAATATGTACGACGCCCGCATCCCCAAGCTGTGGAAAAAGCTGTCCTGGGACTCAGCCACACTGGGCTTCTGGTTCACTGAGCTCCTGGAGAGGAACACCCAGTTCAGCACCTGGATATTCGAGGGTCGTCCCAATGTCTTCTGGATGACAGGATTCTTCAATCCGCAGGGTGGGTAAAAACAATGGTTCTACTGTACAGTAACAAAAGGGAATGAAAGGGGAAATGAAAGTGTTCAAATGTGGTGAAGTTAACAGAATAAACAGACACAGCATTGTTCTTATGTGCAATCTGCAGTTCCTTTTGTATGATATAAATAAGGTATTGTGGTTTCAAAAGAAACATGTTTAAAAAAATGTAGTATTCCAGAGAAGTGTAAAAAGATCCAGTTACTGCATCTCTTGAAAGTTGAGCTGTTTCTCTCGTTTGGATTTTAAGGGTTTTTGACTGCAATGAGACAAGAAGTAACAAGAGCCCACAAAGGCTGGGCTCTGGATACTGTCACTCTGCACAACGAGGTGCTGAAGCAAGTAAAGGAGGAGATCACATCATCTCCTGCTGTAAGTTCACAGCATAACAACTTCTAATGCAGACTAGTGCCATCCGGACGGTACCACCCACAGCCAAATATTTTTATATTGTTAACATACACTTCAGTCCACCCTTTTCATGAGTGCAAACACATCGGAAGATTTAATTTACCTATGAATATTAACTGTGTTTCAGTTGAGGAAAGAGATATATTAATTTTAACTATAGCTCAATCTGCTTTTGTGTTTTAACCCCCAGTAATTAGATCAAATGATTTCTGTAAGCTGTTTCTATCCCTACGAGTCTCAGTATTGTAAGCTAAGTGAAAGCTGGGATTCAGCTTTTCTTGCGTGTTGTGTCTTTAGGAAGGAGTGTATGTGTATGGGCTGTACCTGGACGGGGCTGGCTGGGACCGGAGGAATGGCAAGCTGACAGAGTCCACCTCAAAGGTGCTCTTCACCTCCCTGCCTGTGGTGCACATTTTCGCCATCAACTCCACGGCTCCCAAGGACCCCAAGCTATACATATGTCCAGTCTACAAGAAACCGCGTCGCACTGACCTCACCTACATCACTGCAGTGTGCCTGCGTACCAGCCAGCCCCCCGATCACTGGATCCTGCGTGGAGTTGCCCTTCTGTGTGACATCAAGTAAGCTGCTACTTTGCTGTTTGTACTCAGTACCATGCAGTCTTCTCAGAGCATTGTTGTCGTTAAAAAAAAAAATGTTAATGAATAAATACATTATTGCTACATTACTGAGCTTGTGATATTTGGATGCACAAAATCCACAATACAGGAAACCACCTAGAGCTCAGCTTAGATATTCATAGTTTTGGGAGCTTGTTAATAATGCAACTTAAAGTGATACAGCTAAACACACACACACACCCAAACAGCTCTACTTGTGTAACCAACAAGGTGTTGCAATGCATTGGCACCTGTACAGCCATTTACATGGCACATAAATAGAAACAATTCTAGTCTATATACTGTAAACAGAACCTAGAATGACAAGTAAAGGAAACAGATAATCAACTAAAAACATTTAATAGCAGTTTACCAGATATTAGAGCCCTCTTATCAGGTCATTTTGCTTCGTCTCCCACACCCCATACACTTTAAAATACAAGAACAAAAACAAATTGAACTAAAACTAAAAACTACATGTATTTGACAGCAATGATGCACTCAGATTGCTTTACTGAATTTTAATTAGCCAAATGCTATACAGATTTGACAGAAATGGAACAGGCTAAAGAATGGATAACTGTAATAAATAAAATACATGTTAAAATCTTATTTGAAAATTACAAGGATGTCAGATAAACGCAATTCATAAGCAGGGTCTGAATTCAATCAGAAATGACAACAGACATACAATCCGAGCTCAGGGAAGAATACAATCCTTGTCCACTGTGTTCACAGTCAGTGCTCCAACAGTCACTGAACGTTACGAGTCTTAACACACGACTGGCCCAGGCACTGTGATATAATGTACTGATCACACAGAAACAATGAGCTGAATAGCAGGTATGGATGGTTTAATGTAAAAAAACCAAGTATTGTACTGTATCATCATCATCTTGAGACCTGTGCACCTGATTTACACAGAGTGAAATACAGTTAATTGTGGTTCCACAAGACAGTCACATTTTACTTACTTTACTACAGAAAGGGGAAATGTCATGATAATTAAAAAAAAAAAAAAAAAAAAAAAAAAAAAACATTTCATATTTAAACCATGTAAAAATAAGATACACATTAAGAGTAGTGTATTGCCATCTGTTGGTATGAATAAACTACTGCAAGATTTAACAAATGCATTCTGACAAATCAATAGAACTTATTAAAGCAATTATAATTTTTTGATGGTGCAGATTTAATTAACATCTTATGTCTAAAAATAAATAAAGCTCCTTCATAGAATCTCAGTTTACACTTTTCTACACTCAGTTGAGTTGTACCACAGTTTGCACCATACTACTTACTGCTGCCTTTTGAAAGTTTTGCCCCCAGTCCAGCAGTTTCACGAACTCTAGTTACGCCATACTTACTGCTGTCTTTTGAAACAAGTATTTTTGGCCCTTTGTGTTAGTTTTTTTTTTTTTTTTTGGGGGGGGGGGGTGGGGGTGGTTGGTTAAATGTCCATTAATGCATACAAAAGCCTAATGTTTAACATTAGGTGGTGGTGGTTATCTGTTGGCAAGAGGTCTGTAGCCAAGCTCGCCCTCGAACTGCTCTGCGGTCAGTGTGCCCTGGATGGCTTGGCATCCTGGGTTAAATACGGAGTAGGCACTGGGCTCCCCACTGCGTCTCTGTGAAGAGTCACGCGTGCCCTCATACAGCCAGTAGAACAATGACAGCACGAAGAATGCCAGGCCGAACTCCAGCTCCACAAACAGACCCAGCAGCACCAACCACAGCAGCACCTTCAGGAAGGTCAGGTTTGTTACGGCCAGGCGCTCCGAGCCCAGGAACTGCCCCAGAACACTGTCTTGCAACCAGCGCCACTGAGTGCCATTCTCCTGATTAGCGAGAGAGAGAGAGAGAGAGAGAGAGAGAGAGAGAGAGAGAGAGAGAGAGATCATTTCCAGACGAGAGACTAGGAGACAATGTGAATTTGGGGTAAGAGCTGAGGGACTGGGAGGGAGAGTGGCAATGTGAGCTAGGGGTCAGAGCTAAGGTACACAGTAAGGTGTAATGGTTAGAACTGAGGGACTGGGTGGGACAGGGGCAGCATAAGCTAGTGGGCAGAGCTCAGGGACTGGGTGGCAGTGTGGCCTTGAGGTTATAGTTACAAACAAGCATGCCGCAGCATGTTTTCTTCCAGATCTATATCTTCCACTTACAAATACGATCACAGTAAATAACTGGAATGTCTGAAAGTAAACTTATGCAATGAGAGGCTTGTTTTAAATTTCAGTAAATTGTATAACTGATGTTCATCATCCTTCCCACCCTGAATTACCTTAGTCAAGTTCAGTCTGACTTGAAACGAGCTATTCGGACAGAATTTTATACTTCACTGCTTTTACGTAAATCACAATTTTGAATGTGGTGTATAACTGTTCTGTTTTATTAATGACAATATACACAAACTGCATTCTCAGGACAGTTTAAAACGCGTATTGGTAGCGTCCATGACAACAAGTGCTTACGACAAACTCCATTTTCAAATACCAACTGTTTGCAGAGCTGGAATTAGTGAAACCTGCAGCAGCGCATTCTGTCCCGACTGCACACTTAATCAAATACAAACCTTCCTACCTCACAACCAACAAGTCTGTCAATAATATAGATGCGAGATATAGTGCCGTTTATGCTGTGCAACACAAGGTATTATCACCTGTGCAGCAGCATTTTCTTTGTAGCTTGTCACAGCAATGTTTCCTGTCTCGCTCCACTCTTCGGGTGGGTCAGACACAGCATTCGTTTGTGACGTTTCCTTTTTTCCCTTTACGGCTTGATCTTTCCCCGTCGTCCCAGCTCCCTGACCGGTCTGTTGCTGAATTCTCCTCTGGGCTCGGAACTCGGCCAGTCTATGCTCCATCACGTTTAGTACAGCTGGGCAATCGCAGAAATAGGTTGCGGGAAGGAAAAGTACGGTAAGTTCCGTGGCAGATGTAGTTCCGGACGGAATGGGCTATATGGGGGACAGTACGGCACTAAATGGACTTGATTTGTGTTACGGAACGGAAGCTCGACACGAAGTTTAATGTAGATAGCGCCCTCTGCAGAAACAATGGTAACTCAGGTTTACAGGTTGTCAAAGAAAAACGTCCAGACGCACTATAATTTTCAACATGTTATGTTATCCAAGAGGGCATTTAGCTAAATTTGACTAACTGATGATTAAGTTGTAGCTTGCAAAGATTGATGTAGAACAATGAAATATATAAATATAGCATTTCGTTAATTAGAGGATAGCTACAAACATTTACTTTAAAGTGATGGGTTACATTACATTTGGTATAAAGTGTTCATGTTCACGTTTCAAAACCATGTAAACATCAACAAATTATTAATCTAGCATAGGCAAACTGCCCTGCTTTGTAGTGCCCCTCCCGTCCGCTAGCTAGAAGTAATAAAACAAGCATGTTGCAGAAACTGAACTGCGTTCTGAGCGATTCTTTATAGCTGGTACTGTGACAGTTCAACATTTTTACTGAAAACAGGAGCAACATTCCCTTAGAACGACACAAATACAGAACCAGATACAAAGAGAGATAGCGTTACCCATTGCTTTCAAGCACACACTGCAGAGAGATAGCTCTGCTTCCCTTTTGCCTCCAGAGTCCAGCAGTTTCATACTAGACCTGCTGTATATACACTTGCTTGTCCGTCTGTATCGGGACTCTTGTACAATGTCCTGCTGTCTGCTCGAGTTCTGCCGGATCCTGGACCTGAAATCCGTTAGGGACTTTCTCTTCCCAAACATCTGAACCGCTGCCGCTACCGCTGTCGAGCAGAATTAGAACAACATTGGTGAGTAGCTACAAAAGAGTAGCTTCTATTTCTATTATTATTATTATTATTTATTATTATTATTATTATTATTATTATTATTATTATTATTATTATTATTATTATTATTATTAACAACTGTTTTACTATTGTAATTCTGCGACAGCTACTGTGTGTGTTTACTTTATTTATTATTAATGCAGTCGTCTTTCCTAGGCGTTGTAGTCTGTTATTCTCTTATATTTATCGCTATACACTACATACATGTCCAGTCGTTGTTACAGTTCTTTATATTTTGACCAAGCGTAAGTGTTGATTGTTCTGTAGTTTAAACCCCACCTCACTGCACAAACCTGCACGCCTATCGTTTTCACAGTTTGTATTCCACTTGTACAATGGCATTAGAAACACAGGCACTGTCTTGATACCAAAATGCATTTGGGAAATGGTTAATGGTCTCATAATAATAATAATAATAATAATAATAATAATAATAATAATAATAACAATAATAATAACCACAACTAACTATAATGTACTGCTTTTTAGTACCCTATATTGATACTAAGTCAAGGCTGTAGGATAATGTGGGGCCATGCTTTCCTACATTTTTAAAATCACTTTTTCAATTGCACCTGGTAATCAAGTGCTTCTTTGCAGGGATGGAAATAATTTGCATTCATAGTTTCTAGAATATTTCAGGTAGGTTCATTTAGTGATGGAATGTGTGTAGTTTGAGCAGAGGTGGAGATAAGACTCCATTGCATAGCAGTTTCACATTCCAGGTTTTACTATGAGCTTAGCCACAATGTATAGGTAATAAGCTCAGGTGTGTTTTATTAAACGTATAGTAAAATCAGGAATTGATCAAACTGCAAGTCTTATCTCCACCTTTGCTTTGCCATCAAACTACACAGACATCCCATTTATAAATGCACTCACCTGAAATATTCCAGAAACTTGGAATGTGAATTAATGTACGGAGCTTCTCTGGTTCCTAATACCAGACATTTCCAATTGCCCCATAGCAATATGCAGTCAGCACTCGGATATTATACGACACTCAGGTACACTTCTGTTGCGTTTTACCATTATTGACAATTTACATTTTTGTAAATACTTGAAAATGAAAACGCATGTTACAATATACAAAACAAAACCTAAGGAGTATCAAAGCAATGTTCAAGAAAATTGAAAATTGTCTCTAAATCTTGGATTCTTCAAACTAGCCACCCTTTGCCTTAATAACAACCTCACAAACACAAGGCATTCGGTTAACAAGTTTCAGCAGGAAATCACCCGACATGTCTTCCCAGCTCTTCTGCAGCAATTCCCAGAGATGTAGTACACTTGTGGGTAGCTTTGCTTTGACTCTTCTGTCCAGTTCGTCCCATACAAGTTCTATGGGATTGAGGTCTGGAGACTGGGCAAGCCAGGTCATTAGATTGAGTTGTCCTTCACTTTCCTTCTGCACCAAATAGTTCTTACACAACTTTGAGGTGTGTTTCGGGTCATTATCTTGCTGAAGAATGAAGGACTGCCCAACTAGCCGTAATCCTGATGGAATGGCATGCCTCTGAAGTATGCTATGATAGCCATGCTAGTTGAGCTTGCCGTGTACTTGGTAAAGATCATCAACTCTGTCACCAGCAAAGCAACCCCAGACCATGACACTGCCTCCTCCATGCTTGACAGTGGGAACCACACATGCAGAACTCATGCGCTCACCCTCTCTTCGTCTTACAAATACTTGGCGGTTGGACCCAAATATTTCAAATTTTGACTCATCTGTCCATAAGACCGACTTTCACTCCTCAAAAGTCCAGTTTCTGTGTTTTTTGGCCCAGGCAAGTGCTTTCCTCTTATTCTGCACTCTTAACAATGGTTTCTTTGCAGCAATTCTTCCAGTTAGGGCAGCTTCACACAATCTCCTCTGAACAGTTGCTGTTGAAACATCTGTACTTCTAGTAGCATTTAGCTGAGCTTGTATTTCAGGGGCAGTTAATCGCTGGTTTCGCAGACTCGAATTAACTTGTTCTCGTCTGAGGTCACCCTTGGCCTGCCTGACCTTGTTCGGTCCTCATGAATGCCAGTTTCTTCAGATCATTTGATGGTCTTGGCCACAGCAGTTACAGACACTTGCAAAGTTCTTGCGATTTGTCTTAAAGATTGACCTTCATTTCTTAAAGTAATTACATACTTTTTTCTTTGCTTTACTGAGCGTATTTTGCCCTTACATTCAGGAATGACAAACTTGTGCCTATGCTACCTATATTTATAGTAATCATGGACTCTCACCTGTTAACAATAATTGGTGACAAAAGGTTAATTAGGTAACATGCTAGTTAACTCAGAGAACATCTAACAAAGACATTTTTATACTTAGGCCAGTGTTCTAACACCGTATTATACACATTTCAGACTTTTAAGTAACTTGGACTTCAGACTGAAATCCCCTTGCTTTGGGTGACCATTTCATTGAAATTGACAAGATTTACATTTTCATTTAAAAATTTAATTTTTGAATGCAATTCACTTATGATTTTCAGCTTATATAAGTACATGTATCATATAATGAAATATTAAGTGTTTATAGACAAGTTTATACAGTTAAAAGCATACATAATCATGAAAAACCTGGTTTCAAGCAGGTGTACTCAAACTTTTGACTGGAACTGTATATAAGGTCACATCTGAATACGCTTACCTTGTGATCTTATGTTGCTTTTCTGCATTTTCATTTGCATGTCAACTGTAACATTTGGGCCCTATCGAGCACTATATTTTGCAATTTTGAATACGGACTTTGGATGCTGTTTTCATTCTGGAAACTTTTTTTTTTTTTTAATCTTTTGCAAAATTGCGTTGCCTTTTCCGTTTCATGCAGTTCTGTGCATGGGTAACATTTTGATTTAGTTTTGCTGTTGGTTCGTTAATGGAGAATTTTACATACTGCTGCAATATGTACCAGATTTAAAAGTATGTACTGCATTACAGTCCATGTGTTGTCCCTTTTGGCAAATGATATTTTTAGAACCACATTAAAATACTACTTCTGTTGAAAATATAGTACTTTACCAACAAAAACAACTATAGTACATGTAAATGGAAGCTTACTTATTTTAAAACACAGTCCTTTCAGCTATGCATTTTTGACATTGTATCTTTTTTGTGTTCCCTGAAAAACAGACAAGGGTTACAATGGGCTAAAATGAATTAATCGGATATGCGTCACACTCTTAACCATCACTGTAGTCAAAATTTTATAGGGTCGTATATGTAAGTGCTGACTGTATTATATTTTTTATAACAAGTTGGTATTGCAGAGTCCCACAAGATGCACAACACGGTAAATCACAGTGTTTAATATGGGTATAATTTCTCTTTCTCAACACAATTCAGAATTGCAGTAAGTGAATTATCAGCTTTTTATTAGGGATGCCACTGATTTACCCTGGAAATTACAAGGCAGCTTAATACATAGCTCTATGTGCTCCAAACCCTTTGGTGAAGAATGAATGAATCACATCCTGGAGTTGATACAACAGGCCAGTTAACCAGTCCTTATCTGCTCTATTGGAAACCTTCTACAGTGTCTTATGAAATGGAAAAGCATCTACAATAAAACCTGCCTACCGTAAGCACCATACTTTTCATACACGTTAAATTAGCTACGATATAAAAAAATTTAAATAAGATACATTGACAAACGTTTCGACTGGAAGTTTTTTCATTGTCTTCAATTTTTAGTATTTCTTAATTCAATGTAACAGAGGGGGCAGAGCGAACCAGTGACCTTGCACACTGCAAGCAAGCTTCTTAACCACTGTGCAAAGGAGCCGGACTCACCTGCAGTCATTTGTTTTAGAGCTTTTAACCAACTCTCTAACGGGAAAGAATCGGTAACATCATTGCATCACACAACACTGCCTGATACACTCACACTATTGAGTGTTTATTAGTTATCGATGTTAAATGAACTGCATATTGTGAGTTCTATATACTTTATCACCATGATGTCTGCTGCTGAGGTGTGGCCACCAATAAGCTCAGTTAATAAATCCTCAGTCCCAACATGTCAGTTTTCTAAGAGCTGGCAGGTGTAGCACAGTCAAGCCGCAGCAGTGGAACCAAATAAGTGAATTCAAAACATCAATACACCCCTAAAATCATTGTACCAAACTGAAAGTGCTTCTCCCCTGCAAGGCGCGATCAAAGGATGTCAAGCTAAGAAGCAGAACTCTGTGGTTCAGTTAAAACATTTAAAACATTGGACGATTAAGTTATTATTGATCAACCTACAAAAAGGTTCCAAAACAGTCTCAAGTGTAAACTATTGGCTGTGGGATTTACAGTCTATATTTATTGAAGAAAAAAACAACAACTATTAAGCAGTTTTTAATATACACGTTTTTAAAAATCTGCTTTATTTGTTCTGTTCATGACTAACCTTTACTTAGTTCATTGTCAGTTTCATTGAAAAGAGGGAAAAGGTTGGTGAAGAGAAGACCGTTAGGAGGCTGAGGCATGTGGCCAATTGTGTTGTCAATGATCTGAATCGACTTTGCCGTTGAAGTGAATTCCGAGAGGGTCCTCAGGTATGATTCTTAAAGCAAGTGACGTCAACTGTACCGATATCGAGAATACAGCTCAGTTGAAACTCAATGTGGTAGTGGGTTAAATGCAAGTGACCATTTGGGATGTTCATATGGAATGAGTGGATGCAAAATAAAACTCCTATTGCTTAGCAGTTTCACTCATTCCATGTTTTAAAATCAATCAGCATCTAGGAACCGGACCAGCATTGATGGGCTGAAATGCCCTCTCCCTTGTTCGTATTTTCTTAAAGTATATTTGATAAATGGTAAAAATCATCTCTTTCTTTCAAAGGCAAAATAAGTTACTCAGTGTTTGCTGGTAAACACATTCCTGAACACCAGAGTTAACCCCCTCCCACCCAAGTGAGATGACCTACAAAACCAGCTTTGATATAATTACATCCCCTTCAGAATGTAGGCAGGGGGTGGGACACAGCCATTGTCAACTTTTTCCCCACTCCCAAAACCCACTCAATTTTGCTTAATTCCCTGCATGGAAAGGATTTTGATTGAATCCTCTCCCAGGTCTACTGGACACATCGCCCCTAAAAAATTTAACAGTAAAAACCGCTTTTTACAGCAGTCTACCCCAGACAGTGGAGATTGGTTTTAATGATATACAGACAAAATTCTAGACTAATCTAATATATTTATATATTATTTTTCTTTCATTGACAAAATATTTAGGTGTAGTATCACTAAAATAATGTTTTTTTATGCAATTGTTTCACCAAGAAGTCGTTCTCAATGTTCTTGTAATAATGAAGCCAGTTCCAAAATGAAATAACTGTACAGGTGAGTTTGATTACCTTTTTAAATGCATTACAGCCATCGAGTACTAATGAGATCCAGAACCACTGAAACACGTGCTGCTCTAGTGGAGCTTTCAAGGGGGTTCCTTAACAGTGTCGTTCTGCTTTCGCTAGATAAAGATCTGAACTGGGAGGATTCAAACTGGAGATCCTGGTATGAGAAGGAGAGCAATGAAGCAGTGAGTGTCCTCTTTTCATACGGGACATGCAGTTTGTGGTGTCGGAATTGCAAAATAGAGCCTTGCTGTACAGTACTGTGCTACTCTACTGTACAGTACTGTGCTACTCAGCTGTACAGTACGGTACTGTGCTGTGGTGTGCTATACCCTACTGTACTGGTTAAACATCTGGAATATCTTCCTTTGTACTAAAATGTGTGACACATTTTTTTCCTGAATCTGTAATCGTCTAGCTTCTAACTTCTGGTTGACTGGAACTCTTGTACCCCTACAGGTTCAGGAGGAGAGTGTCAGTGCAGAACTGTGTGTCTCTCTCTGTCCCTGCTTCCTCTCGCTGTCTCTATCCCTGCAGGTTGAGGAGGGGAGTGTCAGTGCAGAACTGTGTGTCTCTCTCTGTCCCTGCTTCCTCTCGCTGTCTCTATTCCTGCAGGTTGAGGAGGGGAGTGTCAGTGCAGGACTGTGTGTCTCTCTCTGTCCCTGCTTCCTCTCGCTGTCTCTATGTATCCCTGCAGGGTCAGGAGGAGAGTCAGTACAGGACTGTGTCTCTCTGTCCCTGCTTCTACCCAGTAGAGACATGGACCCCAACCTGGTGTCACTGAGACAGCAGGTAACCCTTCACTCCACTCCACTGTGCTACTGGGACTGGGACTGGGTTAATGGGACTCGATTAATGGGGCCGGAGATGTACTGGTTTTTACCAGGACTGGGTGACTCGAGCCTGGAATGGAGTATAGAGTCCAAGAGCAACCAGACTAATCCCAGGGCTTAAAGTACTAAGCAACAAAGATAGGCTGAAAGAACTGAACCTATTTAGCCTAGAACAAAGAAGAATTAGGGGTACATGATTGATGTCTTTAAAATCTTAAAGAGTTTACATGATTAACCCAAACCAATACTTTAGGCACATTACAGAATCCAGGACCAGAAGACAGATGGAAATTAAGTGGAGATAGACTTAGAACAGTGGGAAAGAGTCACTTCTTCACACAGAGAGTGGTGTGGGTGTGGAATGTGTTACCTAATCATGTTATTGATGCTGAATCACTTTAAGACTTAACTTGATAAAGTTCTGAAATGAATCAGCTCCTAGGAACTGGACAACAATTGATTTGCCGAATGGCCTCCTCTCATTCAGGAATTTCCTTATGTTCTTATCTCTAATTCTCTTGCTTCTACCCTGCTATAATGCTGCACTTGTGCTGTTGTTATTGGTGCTTGTATTGTGCATGCTGCTCCCTGACCCCTGTGCTCTGTCTCTCTCCTCAGTTCTTGTTGAAGGTGCTGAGTGGCTGGGTGCAGTCTGTCCCTCATGATGACTCAGGACCAGGTCTGGCCCGCACTGGCTGTGGAGCTGGCCCCCATGCTGCTGCTCAGTGCTGATGTAATGAGGCGCCACCTAGTGTGTGAGCTGTACAACTACGGCTGGACCTGCTTGCTGAAGAGGCAAGAGTCACAGAGCACCCCCTGAACAAACACTGGACCATCAGAGACTCCCTGCTTTCTTCTCTCAGGAGATGCTGCAGGTTGAGGATCAGGAGGTCCTGGCCTCTCAGCTGCTCATCCTGACAGGTCAGAGACTGGCCTTCATCCTTCTGCACATCCAAACCAAGGAGGGCATGGAGCTGCTGGCCAGGACGCCCCCCACTTTGTGCACCTGGCTCAAAGCAGTGGTAATACAGCATCCCTTTAAGCCTCTGCTGTTGCCTCAAGGCAACAAAATATAACTTTGTCACTATCACCCCCCTGTATAAAAATATTTAACTTTCAATGCATGGTGTTGCTAGTAGGCAACATATTTAGCAATCCAATAAAAACCTGGGATCGGTATGATGCAATTTGAGGAGGTGGGACATCTTTTCAGGAAGCTGGACCCCAGACTTTAACAATTTAATGTCATTTTTTGATAGCTTGATACATACAAAGTTTATTTTTTATTTTTATGAAACACCAAAGACACATATGGGTGTGTTTTGGGGTATTTTTAATTTCTGCCTCTATTTTAATTTTTTTAATTAGATTTTGTTGCCTCAAAAGCACATTGTGCAATGGGAATAAACTTAAAACCAATGTAAATCATTATATAGATACATATTTTCAGTCAATTATGTCAATGATGTCAATTATATTCACAGGTAAGATGGATACAGGAACATTTTATGGAAGAAAACAAACTTCTATTGCTGTTAGAAGTATCCCTTCAGATAGCGAGGACAGTGAGCTTGAGTTTAGTGGTAGTGATTTCGTTCAGGTACAAGTAAAAATGTAGATAAAATATTTGCAGTTAGTTTTTATTTATATTGAAAATGAAGTATAATAATAATCTATTTTTTTTTCTTTTCAGCCAGTGAACTGCAATCCAAATCGGAAGATGAAAATACAGAATTGGAGCCACAAGATACCCAAAGAACAACAGGGAACCCTACATAGAGAATACCTCGTGATTCCAATATTGCAGCTATTCCCCCATAGCTAGACAAACTTCCTGAGTCAGATCATGTACTCTCTCCATTGTAGTATTTTCAGTTGTTTTTTGCACTGTGGAGGACTGGGGCTCATTGACCTGTAGGGGGCCTTCTTCCTGAAGGCCACGCTGGTGAGCAGTGAGGACTGGAACCAGCCGTCCAGACAGGAAGAGATAATGTGTCAATATTACACAGAGACAGACTGGCACAGCTACTGTGAGCAGTCCTTTCCAGATACATATATATGGTCTAGTGACAGTCCATATGTGATTTATTCTCTAAATATACCAAGTTGCTTCATGCTTGCATTCGGAAAGCACACTTACCGTGAGCAGTAACACTAAAGTGTTGGTTAGTTGTGAAGGAAATTAGATTATTTAATTAGATAATTTGCATTATTTAGGGTGCCAGACTGTCAGGGAACAAAACACTGATCTTTGATCTCCAGGTGCCACAATTACAGCAAACAGATATGGAATTGTTGCAATCAGTGTGATATGTAGTTAAACATTATCCAACACAAGCACAGGGAATTACAGCCCGCATGTCAGGATCACAGGTTTATTGCCCCCAATTCTCCTATACTCTTGAGGTCAGGGCAGATATACTGTGACACAGTGCACAAGCCACTCTCAGACAACCAAAAACAGCAGAACATTCCAGTATTTATTTTGCCATTAGCGTTGTCTCTTGCACAGCAGACAACCAACTGATAAAATTATAACAACGTTATAATGTATTTAATATAGATGATATATATATATATATATAATATATGATATATATTATATATTATATATATATATTATAGTATATATATATCATATATATAGTTAATTAAAACATTATTTATATATTAAGTTAAAGTTAATAAGTATTGTCTCATTTCACTTGGCAGTCCTCTTGCTCATCCTAAGTGCTCAGGAGAAGACACTCTTATAGTATAAAAGATATGGTAAACTGCACATATTAACTTATACAAGAGACGGTGCCACATTTTCACTAAGAGACATGGTCAACTGGACATATAAATGTTTACAGTAACACAAAAACACGTTAACTTCAGCAAATTACAAGCATGTAATATATAATGTCTATTAAGGGGAGATCACTTCCAGGATTTCTTGTAAGGCCAGTGTAACTCCTCAAAACATTCTGGCAACTCATTGTTGGAGATCTTTCCAGCACGGCTGCCCAAGAGAGGTCCTGCTGTCAAACCAGATGTCCAGCATGTCCTCTCCTTTCGCATAGTCTTGCACCTCACCCCCTTGCTCTGTCAGGAGACAGACAGACAGGCCGGGTCACACAGGAGCCTCAAGTGCAAAAAAGATCACTACCAGGAACCTGGGTTACGCACTCGCAGCCCTGCACCCAATCCCAAAGTTTTATTATGTGCCCATTTCAAGCAGCCAGAGCAGATAAAACATAAACAAATCTTATTTTAAATTATTTGATTTAATTAGAATTTAAAAAATTATTTTAATTATTTTACCCCTGATTTTGTCCCCAATTTAGAATGTCCAATTATGTTCCCTGACCACAGCAATTCTCCACACAGCTCAGGAGAACTGAAGGTCAGCAGGCATCCTCCAATCCCCAAACCAATTGTCTCTGCACCCATGAACTACTTGACAGCGGATGACCGCGAGCTAACGGCCTCTGGAGGACAATCCCTGCATGTGTCCATGACGGGAGGAGAAACAGTGCTTGTTGGTTTATTCTCTTCAGCCCGCGGGAGAGTCAGCAAACGCTGGCTCCGCACAGCCAGGAGATGAACATGTGCTTTGTATGACACACACTACCTATCATAAGCTGGATGAGTGGAAGTTGTTATCAAGGTGTCTCTCTCGTACTGTATAGAAAGCTTGCCCCACTCCACTCTTAAGAGAAGATCTTCACCTTCTTGAGAACATCCGCAGGCAGTAGCTGCTCCAAAAGCAGGTCCCACCAGCAGTCACTGCCATGCTTCTCAAACAGCATGGACAAGTGTTCCACTGTGTGCCTGCAACACACATAACAAGAAAAGATTAGGAACAAGAAGAGGCTGATTGGCCTATCATGGCTCATCCCTTGTTGGCACACCATTCGCCCTGACAATTGGGATCTAATATAACAGGACATAATCTAGTATTTTTGTAATGTTTCCAGTGTTTTAGATCCTACTACGGCACTGACAGTCTATTCCATGCATTTATAACTTGATGTGCAAAAAAGTGCTTCCTACCTTCCATTCTACACATACTTTTACTCAGTTTCCATTCAAGCCCTCACTCTCGTTCTACTCTGCTAAATTTGAAGCAGTGCCTTGGGGAAACACAAAGACAAGACTCTTAGCTGCCAGCAGTATCTTCAGCTGGTGAAGCAGGTCAGTGTACCTACTGTAAGGGCGTTTGTGTCAAACCAGAGTTTACAGGCTTTAGGGCCCTGGGTTTGAGGAACATAGACTACATCTAGTAGAAGCTGTTAAAGTGGGCGATTAAAAGGTTAATGATTATAATGGAGTGGTTCATTGTTTAAATCAGCAGTTTTCAAAGGGGGGTACTCGACCGCTCCTCAGGGGGTACACGAGAAAAATTCTGTAATGGTGGACAACGGATTTTTATTTATTTATTTATTTACCACATTGTAGTACTTTGCGACTTAGCAATCGAATTAACAACGTTGAATCTCCTTTCAAATAAAACTACAACCGTACTGGTGTACGTTTCTTTTCTGTTGGGCGAGGTTAACTATAAACACCCAACCGGCTGCTGACAGCGAGTGAGCGTTGAGCGCACACCTGGCTAAATTACATATTTAAATACAGTAGCAGGGCGGTGATTCTGTAGGGTCTGTAGGCTGAAAAGGAAAACAATTGTGTAGTATTTACTAGGTATGTTTGCTTTCTGGAGTTTAAATGTTCAGTGTTTGTAGTTTAGTTTAATCAGTTCAGTGTGTTTTATCTAAGTTTATGTTTTTTAAATAACAGTATTATTGAGTTTAGCAGGCAGCTGTACCGCCCTACTGTGCTGGAGCTGGAGCGTACACAACTGTGTTATCTTTTATGTTTTTTGACTAATTCGTTGAAGAACTCCTTTGTCGAGTAATTGCATTATCCTATGCATGTACGCCGCTAATTATTAGGCTAATAAAAGCAAAAGCATGGTATTATTATTATTACAAAAATGGAATCGCGGATTTAACAACAACAACAACAACAACAACAACAACAACAATAATAATAATCAATCCCTAACTCCTGGATTGGGAAGTGTCTGAAATTGGATTCCCTACTCCAGACCTATTGAGTGCGTTCGTATCACATCGTGATTGCCCATCAACAAGCTGACTGGCAGCTGATTAACATGAACAGACGACTGCACTAAACACTAACATGTAAGCATTTTGCTAAAAGTCATTTTTGACTGCATGATGTAAATGTCACCTTTCTACTTTAATCCAGTTTAGTTTTTGGAAATATTCACTTCAAAACAATGTGCTTATTCTGGCTGGATTCGATACTGCACAAGACACACATAGCATTTTAAATGTCCAGCTCAAGCGTTAAACCCTAACATTCGAGTTAAAAAATAAATTAAAAAAACAAAACAAAACAAAAAAACATATTTAATGTGTTATTCAATATTCACATAGTTCTGCATGCTACCAGATTGTTTTAAAAGATACCTGTATTTGTACATTTTAAATAGTTTTTATGCAAAATGCCCTGTCTGTTTTCTCTCTACACTTCTGCATTTGTTGGAAGAAATGCACGACTTTTGTTAAGAATTGTTTTCTGATTTTGTTTTAAATTAGAACCCTAGTTTTGTTTTCAAAAGCATAACCTGTTTTTGGACTCATTTTGTCAGTTATTGGCCTGGATTTTGTAATAAAAGTTTTAATTGTATTTTATTTAAATTAGTTTAACAGCAGTTTTTGGCTGGACTCTATCTCCTCCTCCTTAACTGTGCCTTCTGAGCCAGCAAATAAGAGTCCTGTTTATTTTTATTTTTTTAATGACTCAATTAAATTTTGTTGTAACTTGAAGTCCTATTCGTTCATTTTAAAATACCGATTAACATACCCTTGTCTAGGGGCTGCATT